>NC_133328.1:563425267-563560267 GCF_042186555.1 Aquarana catesbeiana
AGAAACAGTACTTGCTGAGCTGGGATGAAATTTGATTTTTGAACATTCACTATCCACCCTAGTGACTCCAAATGACTGCAGGCTTTGTTCAGATCCTCCTGCAACTTTTCCCTGGATGGGGCAAAAAAGAGGAGGTCGTCCAGATATGGAATTACCGCAATCCCCTGGAGTCGAAGAGGGGCGAGAGCTTCCGCCATTATCTTCATAAAAATACGAGGAGCTGACGACAGGCCAAAGGGAAGGGCCCTGAACTGAAGATGTATAATCTCTTTGCCCATATTCACCGCAAACCTCAGGAATTTCTGGGACTGAGGTGCTACATGAACAAGATAAGCATCTCTCAGATTGATTGATGCCATAAAACAATCTTGTCTGAATGTTCCTGACTGTGAAAATTGAGTCCATACAAAACTTTTTGTATAGGACTGACTTGTTCAGGGGTTTTAGGTTGAGGATAAGACGGAAGCTTCCGGATGGTTTTCTTATCAGAAATATGTGTGAATAGAAGCCCTGACCCTGTTCCTCTGGGGATACTGGTATCACTACCCTCTGGTGCCTCAGATCCTTTAAAAGGTTCTTCATGGCCAGAGCCTTTGTTAGATCCCTTGGTAAGTTTGTTACAAAGAATCTTTCTGGCGGGCGATCCGAAAACTCTATCCTGCAACCTTGGGACAGCATGTCCAAAATATATAGACTTTTTGTCATGCTGGCCCAAAGGGGGAGGAAACTTTGAAGCCTTCCCCCCACTGGTACGCACAAGTCATTGCGTTTTACCAGAGGCTGCGGGAGGATGGAAAAGGACATTTCCTTTTCCCTTTCCCTTCTGCGACACCCAATTTCTCTTTTTCTCCTGGAGGTTTGGTTTGTTCTTGAGCCCTTTGCGAACGAAAAAAAGTTTAACTGGCTGTTTTTTCTTTTTGATAGGAGAAGACTTTATCAGCTGTTCTATCTAGAACTGCATCTAAGTCAGGACGAAAAAGCAAGTCCCCCAGGAACGGTATCCCACACACAGCTTGTTTTTGGATGCCGCATCCCCCGGCCAAGTTTTCAAACACAGAGCCCTTCTGGCTGAGTTGGCTAGGGCAGCGGATCTAGCTGTCATTTTAATTGATTCTGCTAATGCATCAGATATAAATGCGACAGCGGCAGACAGAGTCGAGAATGAATCCAAAATTTCTTGTTTTGGCGAGTCTGCTGAGATATGGGCCTTAAGTTGATCTAACCAGAACTCCATATTCCTGCATACCGCCGTAGTTGCCTTAGCAGGTTTAAGATTTCCCATGATGGATTGCCTAGCCCTTTTTAGTAGCTGGTCCATCCTTTTATCCATGGGATCTCTTAACACCCCCATGTCCTCGAATGCCAAATCTGTTGACCTCGAGACTTGGGAAAACGCGGCATCTAGTTTGGGGTTTTTGTTCCAAACTGCCGCTGGATCTTCATCAAAAAGGGAAACGCCTTTTTAAGGCTTTGGAAAAGAAAGGCTTTCTCTCTGGCTCTGTCCACTCTTTCTTAATAGCTTCAGAAATAACAGAGTGTACTGGGAAATTGTGATTTTTGTGTTCGCTAAGCCCTGCATACATTTTATCATGCAGAGATAACTCCTTTCTTTCCTCCTCCAGACCCAGTGTGGTATAAATTGCTTTTAACAGGCCATCTACTTGTTCTAAAGACAATTTAAATTTTGAAGGTAAATTTTCTTCTTCCTCCCCCTCATCAGAATCCTCAGATTGAGAGGGGGAGTGTCCCTCTGGGGTAGGAGATGCCTCAGTCTCCACCGCCGGGACTATAAGTGAGCCTTGAGAGGACTGTGAGGTAGTAGGCCGACTCAGGGATGGGTTTGCTAGTGAAGAGCGAAATGATTGGATAGTCGCATTAAGTTTTTTTAACAGATGCAATCAAGTCGCTGCAAGCAGAAGAAGCTTCTTCTTTAAAGCGGAGTTCCACCCAAAAGTGGAACTTCCACTCAGCGGATTCCTCCCCCCCCTCCGGTGTCACAGTTGGCACCTTTCAGGGGGGTGCAGATACCTGTCTAAGACAGGTATCTGCACCCACTTCCGGGAATAGACTCCCGTAGGAGTCACGCCCCCTCCCGTACTCCCCCGCTGTCTCCTGGGAAAGACACAGGTCCCAGGAGATAGCGGGGACTATTGAGAAAGCGCAGCCATTTGCTAAAATCATTTAAGTTCATTTTTTTTCCTCATTAACCACTTCCCGCCTGCCCTATAGCGGATTGACGTCCGGGAAGTGGTTTCGTTATCCTGGCTGGGCGTCATATGACGTCCAGCAGGATAACATGCCGCCGCATGCCCCCGGGGGCGTGCATCGCGGCGATCGGTGGAGCGGTGTGTCCGGCGGAGGCTCTTTACCACATGATCAGCCGTGTCCAATCACGGCTGATCACGCTGTCAATGGGAAGAGCCGTTGATCGGCTTTTCCTCACTCGCGTCTGACAGACGCGAGTAGAGGAGAGCCGATCGGCGGTTCTCCTGACAGGGGGGGTCTGCGCTGATTGTTTATCAGCGCAGCCCCTCCTCAGATCACCACACTGGACCACCAGGGATCGCCACTAGGACCACCAGGGAAGGGGCAACATGTGGATGGCCAGGTATGTACCCCATGGCCATCCACATGTGCCCAATCTGTGCCAATCAATGCCCACAAATGGGCACTGATTGGCACCATTATGTTCCAGATCTGCCCAGCAATGCCCCCAATATGTTTCATCAGTGCCACCTGTCATTGCCCATCGGTGCCACCTGTCATTGCCCATCGGTGCCCAGTGCCCACCCATCAGTGCCACCCATATGTACCAATCAATGCCACCTACGAGTGCCCATCAGAGCCACATACCAGTGCCCATCAGTGCCACCTGATCGGTGCCCATCAGTGCCGCCGTATCAGTGCAGCCATATCAGTGCCCGTCATTGAAGGAGAAAATTTACTTATTTACAAAAAATTTTAACAGAAACAAAGAAAAACTTTTTTTTTTTTTAATTTTCGGTCTTTTTTATATTTGTTGCGCAAAAAATAAAAACCGCAGAGGTGATCAAATACCACCAAAAGAAAGCTCTATTTGTGGGAACAAAATGATAAAAAATTTGTTTGGGTACAGTGTAGCATGACCGCGCAATTGTCATTCAAATTGCGACATCGCTGAAAGATGAAAATTGGCCTGGGCAGGAAGGTTCCTAAGAGCACAGTGGCCTCCATAATCCTTAAATGGAAGACGTTTGGGATGACCAGAACCCTTCCTAGAGCTGGCCGTCCGGCCAAACTGAGCTATCGGGGGAGAAGAGCCTTGGTGAGAGAGGTAAAGAAGAACCCAAAGATCACTGTGGTCTCTTTTTTAATAAATCTGCAAAAATGTCAACAATTGTGTTTTTCTGTCAATATGGGGTGCTGTGTGTACATTAATGAGGAAAAAAATGAACTTAAATGATTTTAGTAAATGGCTGCAATATAACAAAGAGCGAAAAATTTAAGGGGGTCTGAATACTTTCTGTCCCCACTGTACTGTCTGTAACCAGTCCAGTACAGCGCCATCATACAGCTGGTGTGGCAGTGACCAGGGAAACTGACTTGTAACATGTAAAAGGGAAAAACAAAAAAACACACACACACACACACACACTTTTTAAAAAGTATTTTTCAGAGCAATGAAGTGTAACCATAGTGACATGATACCACTCTGAGGAGTTGATTTTTTTTTTTTTTTTACACATACTATGATTCACTGCTATAAGCAAATATTTGTACTGAATGGCAGTGTGTAGACACGGTGTATGGTTGTGATTAGCTGTGGTTTGCCACAGCTAATCACATGGTACAAATGGGCTGCAATTGGTCCTGTCTGTACCATGTGATCACTGTGACCAATTACAGCTAGCAACACAATTGTATACAATGAATGGGATGAAAGGAAGCCATTTATTGTTTACAACTGTCATGTGGTCTGCTGTGATTGGTCAGTGATCACATGGTTCCGGCAGCAGGCCAGTTCACTGATCAGTGATTCGCTGTGTCCTGACAGATCATGCCAGAGGCATGTTATCTGGAGGTCATAAGACGCCCTCCCATAACTATAGGGTTCCTGCCCGACCAGGAAGCAGTTAAAGCGGTTGTATCCGCCGCTTAGATTTTTTTACCTACAGGTAAGCCTATAATAAGCCTTACCTGTAGGTAAAATGAAGATCTCCTAAACTTTCACAGTTTAGGAGATATTCACCCTGAATGCAGCCGCTGACGTCAGTGGCGCAATGCACTCTGAAGGTCCGCCGGATCGTGCCGAAAATTCAGAGCTCCTTGCCTGAACGGAGGAGTCCCGCGCATGCACAGGAGTGACGTCATCGCAGCTCCGGCCACTCACAGCAAACCCTAAAACGCAGGTCGGTTGTGCTGTGAGGGCCTCGTTCTAAGGTAGTATGCGATTATATCAAGGGCTCCTCTATAGTAAAAAGGCTGACACAGGGCTTGGAGTCATCAATGCCAGATGAAAGGAAAGGAGTACAAAGTCAGGACTGCCAACAGCAGAATTCTGAAAGAGGAACTAAACTCGCTGATTTCACAGGACAACCACAGCATGCCAAGAATGAGAACCAAACATCTGATGTCATAACTGATCACATGTGCAGCACCATGGCAACTGCAGATCAGAGGCCAAGATGGCAGCCTCCTTAGTGACAAAGGATAGGAGGGTTTAGTTCCGCTTTAAAATAAATTACAAACCTGATTGGTTGCTGAGGGCGATAATCTATAATATCATATTATAATCCCTCATAAAACTCAGGAGTCCCTACAACCCTCATCTCCTTCTAACACAACCTTCTTATTGAGGTTTTGAGTGAATGAATTAATCCTGATCAGGAAACCCCCCCCCCGTACGTGTGACCCCATCCTCTGAACCCCATCGGGGGTGACCCATCCCCTGACCCCCATCGGGGGTGACCCCTCCCCTGAACCCCATCGGGGGTGACCCATCCTCTGAACCCCATCGGGGGTGACCCCTCCCCTGAACCCCATCGGGGGTGACCCATCCCCTGACCCCCTTATGTATTACCCCATCCCCTGACCTCTTATATGTTACCCATCCCCTGAACCCCATCGGGGGTGACCCCTCCCCTGTAAGGATGACACTTACCCAGCCAATACCTCCTCCAGATGAGACGTCCGTTGTCAGGTCCCTGCTGGGCGGAGCTCTAAACCCCGCCCTCTCCCCAGGCTGACTCTTCCGCTCCTGTTCCTCACCAGTCTCCAGCCCCACCCTTCAGCAGACCCGCCCATCTACTGCTTCAACCAATCACACAGTGTCGTCAGGCGGCCTCTCTACAGCGCAGACCACGATTGGTGCGTGACTAGACCCTGATTTCCAGAAGTGCGGCTCCCTGCTGTTACACTGAATGTCCTCCTCCGCGCAGCCCAACCAAGGGATGTAGTAGGCGGTATACAGAGAATGCTATGTTGTAGTGTATGGGAATGTGCGGGGTGAGGTGCCGTACCTTGCCTGTGCTGCAGGGCAGCTGAGCCCGCTCCGGTCCCGCACACAGCCGCCATGGCAGCACGGAGAGCTCCGTGTCCGCTTCTCCACCTATGTGTGAGTCTGGCTGAACTCAGCCAATAGGAGAGCGAGGCCTACAGAGGGTAAGCCAATCCCAGACAGCCTGTTATCCTACCCCCGCCCTCCTGTCTCTATAGTGTGATTGATCAGCCCACATGTCATTTACAGAGTCCTGTCCAACGTGATCCTGCCAGGGGGGAGGGACTTGACTTGACACTTCCTGTTATAGGTGACACCTCCTTCCTACAGTGCTTTGCTCTTATTGGGCCTCCTACTAAAGCCCAATGTATTGTTATGGGGCTGCAATGGACGGTTTATTTATATTTTTCTTCTTTTTCTAACTTTATTGAAATGTTACAAAATGACACTTCATTGAGCTCTCTGCAGTGTGTTGCGGCAAATTTCAGAGAGGTGCTGTGCGCCGTTTTCTCAGAACATGAAGCATTTTATACGTAACACACCACAAGTGATATAAATTACTTGGCCTTCGGAAGATTTACTCCCATTCATGACCAGGCCGTTTATTTGTGATTCGGCATTGCGTTACTTTAACTGACAATTGTGCGGCCTTGTAACGTACACAAATAAATAAAACTTGTCATTTTTTTAACACAAATAGAGCTTTATTTTGGTGATATTTGATCACCTCTGCGGGTTTTTTTTTTTTTAGCGCTATAAACAAAAACAACAATTTTGAAAAAAAAAAAATATATATTTTTTACTTTCTTCTATAAAACATCCAATAAAAAAATGAAAAAAATCTAATTTCTTCATAAATGTAGGCCAATATGTATTCTTCTACATACTTTTGGTAAAAAAAATCAGAAATAAGCGTTTATAGGTTTGTTTTGCGCAAGTTATTGCGTCTACAATCTATGAGGTATTTACTGGAATTTGTATTTATTTTTTCTACTAGTAATGGCGGCGATCAGCGACTTATAGTGGGACTACGATATTGCGGCGGATAATTGGGCATTACCTAATTACTTTTGAAGCTTTGTGGGAACCAGTGACGCTAATAAAGTGATCAGTGCTAAAAATACGCACTGTCACTGTGCTAATGACACTGGCTGGGAAGGGGTTAAACATCAGGGGCGATCAAAGGGTTACCAGTGTGCCTAGCCAGTGTTTATGTGTACTGTGTGTGAGGTGCTTTTACTAAGGGAAGTGATGGCATTTATTCCCTGCTTTGCAGGAACACAAAATCCATCACTTCCCCCTGTCAGAACGGAGATCTGTCTTGTTTACATAGGCAGATTTCTGTTCTGACTCTCTGCCCAACAACTGGCGGGTGCCGGCGGACATCCAGTGCCCTCAGATCGGCTACTACTGTAATCATAGCATAAGTGTATATATACATGATTCTGCGTAGGAGGGTCACCCTGTAGCAGTATATCTGCTATGGGCGCGGTCCAGAAGTAGTTAAAGGTTTTTGTTTTTTTTGTCTTAAAGCAGTATTAAACCTAAAAGCCAACATATATATTTATTATATTGCAGCTTTCCAATTCTTAGATGAGGTGGCTGCATTAGTTTTCTTTTTTAGGCTTCCTTTCTGTTATTTTCACCTGGCCATCCAGCTAGTAAGTCTGTTGTTTTTCACAAAAACAAGCTGTCCTGCAGATGTAGTAGTTAGAGGATTGAGACAAACCATTTAACACTGGCAGGGGTGCTTACAATGATTAGCTTTTATCCCAAAAGGAACAAAACTGTTTGCTGTGAATGCTTTTAAAGTGTTGGCTGGAGTTCAGGTTCAAATTGTTAATGTATCCAAATCTGCTAGTACATCTAACCCCACCCCCCCTCCCAGAGACGGACAATGCTGCTGTCCAAAAGTGCCCCTTGTGCTCCTTCATCCAGAGGGGGGGGGCACTGCAATGCCCCGTACACACGGTCGGATTTTCCGATGGAAAATGTGTGATAGGACCTTGTTGTCGGAAATTCCGACCGTGTGTGGGCTCCATCACACATTTTCCATCGGATTTTCCGACACACAAAGTTTGAGAGCAGGATATAAAATTTTCCGACAACAAAATCCGTTGTCGGAAATTCCGATCGTGTGTACACAAATCTGACGTACAAAGTGCCACGCATGCTCAGAATAAATAAAGAGATGAAAGCTATTGGCCACTGCCCCGTTTATAGTCCCGACATACGTGTTTTACGTCACCGCGTTCAGAACGATCGGATTTTCCGACAACTTTGTGTGACCGTGTGTATGCAAGACAAGTTTGAGCCAACATCCGTCAGAAAAAATCCTAGGATTTTGTTGTCGGAATGTCCGATCAATGTCCGACCGTGTGTACGGGGCATAAATCACACTATTGCGGTGGGGGAAATGTGATTCAGACAGGAATCGCACCGCTTTCCTGTTCAAATGTATGCGATTCTTTGCACTGTGATTTTAGCCATTCCTTTTGTATGGCACAAATCAAATCCGCACCCACACAAAAGGTGCAGGAATCGTTTTTCTCCACATTTGGATCGGATCACATAGGTGTTCACACCCATGCGATCCGATTCAGCAAATTGCACTGTGTTTTGCAAACCATTCTTGGAGTGACGTTAAGTTAACATTGACACCCGCGGCGGTTCGCATGAACGGAGTGCGATTGTGATGCGGGAAACACACAGGAATGAATGCGAATCCCGCACCGCATCAATGTGTACTGGCACTAATACAGAAGGTGTGTTACTGGTCAGATAATCAGGTGCAAACAGAGGGGAAAAGGCTAAAAATGACAGTTTGCAGCATTTCTGTCTGCTGAGCAGGGCGGCTGGATGACGGGTCCACGTTTACCGATCCCCTTTTTTTTTTTTTGTACCAGGAGGTAGCCGGGTGTAGAAGGGCACAAATCTGTTTACATCAGACTGCCCTTAGAGGAGAATGCAGGGTCTGACCTGGTCCGAATCAGACCTCTCATGCAAAAGGGGCCATAAAGCGGTTGTAAACCAATAGTCTTTTTTTTTTTGGACCCTGCAAGGTAATGTCATAATGTGCTAGCACACAATGTTAAACTTACCTTAACCACTTCAGCCCCGGAAGATTTGGCTGCTCAATGACCAGGCCATTTTTTGCACTTCGGCCCTGCTTCGCTTTAACTGACCATTGCGCGGTCGTGCGAAGTTGCACCCAAACAAAATTGATGTCCCTTTTCCCCCCACAAATAGAGCTTTCTTTTGGTAGTATTTGATCATCTCTGTGGTTTTTATTTTTTCCGCTATAAACAAATAAAGAGCGACAATTTTGAAAAAAACACAGTATTTTGTACTTTTTGCTATAATAAATATCCCCATTTTGTTTTTTAAAAAAAGCTAATTTTCTCTCAGTTTAGGCCAATATGTATTCTTCTACATATTTTTAGTAAACAAAAAACGCAATAAAGCTGGCCATACACCTATAGATTATCTGCAGATTTTCTATGGTTAGATGGAAAAAGTGGGAGATTCCTCCATCCACACAATTTAGCGAACATGGAGAGATCTGTTGCACTTTTTCTATCTAACCATAGAAAATCTGCAGATAATCTATAGGTGTATGGCCAGCTTTAGCGTATATTGATTGGCTTGCGCAAAAGTTATAGCGTCTACAAAATAGGGGATAGATTTATAGCATTTTTTTTTTTTTTTTTACTAGTAATGGTGGCGATCTGCAATTTTTATCGTGACTGCGACATTATGGCGGACACATCGGACACTTTTGACACATTTCACATTTTTGGGACCATTGGCATTTATACAGCTATCAGTGCTATAAATACAATGCACTGATTACTGTAAAAATGTCACTGGGAGGGAAGGTGTTAACACTAGGGGGCGATCAAGGGGTTAAATGTGTTTCCTAGTGTGTGTTCTAACTGAAGGGGGGATGGGACTATCTAGGGGAGATGACAGATCGCTGTCCATACTTTGTATAAATAGACGATCTGTCTCTTCTCCCCTCAGAGAACCGGGAGCTGTGTGTTTACACACACAGCTTCTGGTTCTCACTGCGTCACGAGCGATCGCGGGAGCCCAGGCAGTCATCAAGCCCACCAGGCACTTGCATTGGCTCGGGGGTGAACAGCGGGCGCACGCGCACCCCTAGTGGCCACAGGGCGAAGCGATGTAACATAAAGTTGTTTCGCCCAGCCGTGCCATTCTGCAGCAGTATAACTGCGGCGGTTGGTCGGCAAGTGGTTAAAAGGATGCCTTCCAGCGCCGAGATGTCAGACCTGTAGGCGCTCCCATCTTCACTCGTCTTGCTTCCGGGTTCGTGGACTCCAGCTCTGTGGCTGACCGTAGCCCCGATGATGTCACTCCCACGCATGTACACGGGAACCGCCATTTACGGCACAGGGCTCTAAAGGAACGGCATGGGTGGCAGTTCCTTCAGAGCGCATGCGCCAGTGATGTCACTGGTTGTATGTAGAGTAAATATCTCCTAAATGGTGCATGTATAAGAGATATTTACACTACCTATAGGTAAGCCTTATTATAGGCTTACCTATAGGTAAAAGTTAGTGATAGAAGTTTACTTCCACTTTAAGATCTGTTTGTAACATTTACAAACTGGAGTTGAATGGAACTTTAACCAGTTCCCAACCGGCTCACGCCGATATACGTTGGCAGAATGGCACCGCTGGACGAAGCCTCGTACCCGTACAGCGCTCGCGCCTGCAGGCAGGTGACGCGTACGCCCGCGACGATCGGATTCATTTCAGAACCGATCAATCTTCAGGTCCAGGCCAGTGATTTCTGTACTGAACCTGCTGATCGGTTCTGGCGAATGAAATGCTTCCCCTGCCTGTAAGTGTAAACACAGGCAGGGGAAGTGATGTCATCTCCCCTCCTGGAATTCTTTTCGATTCCAGAGAGAGGAGAGATGACATCTAACTGTGTCTTGCACCAACACTACACTAACACCAGTACAGGTAGGCACACATTTCACCCCCCCCGATCGCCCCCCCCGATCGCCCCCCCCGTTAACCAAGTGCAGTCTTCAGATTTTTTACTGATCACTGTACTGGTGTCACTTGTGACTCTAATCAGCATTAGGGCAGTTAGTAGTAGGCCCAGGTAGCTTTAGGGTACCCCCCTAAATCCCCCTAATAAGGGGTTTAACCCCTTGATTGCCCCCCAGTTAACCCTTAACCCCCTGTCTCCAGTGTCACTAATATAGTGTACAGATCTATATTTTGATTGCCGTATTAGTGTCACGGGTTAGCCAGTCAGTTGGTTAGTTTCACCGTCAGGTTTTTATAGCGTCAGGTATCCCCATATATTACCTAATAAAGGTTTTAAGCCCCTGATTTCCCCCTAGTTAACCATTCCACCCCCTGTCACCAGTGATCACCGTATCAGTGTTACGGGTGACGCTGGTTAGTTAGTTTTTTATAGCGTCAGGTTACCCGTCGTATATTACCCAATAAAGTTTTAACCCCCTGATCACCCGGTGGGTGACATCAGTTAAGTTTTAGTGTCAGATAGTGTCAACGTCAGTCCCAGGCAGGATCAGATTAGTGCCAGTAGCGCTAACACCCACGCATGCACCATACACCTCCCTTAGTAGTATAGTGTCTGAATGGATTAATATCTTTGATCCGATCAGAAATATATTAGTTTAGGGTTCCCAAAAACGCAGTGTTAGCGGGATCAGCCTAGATACCTGCTAGCACCTGTGTTTAGCCCCTCCGCCCAGCCCACCCAAGTACAGTATCAATGGATTACTGTCACTTACAAAACACAACACACATAACTGCAGCATTCACAGAGTCCTAATTGGGAGCCCACCACTTCTGCAGTACCCATACTTCCCCCATTCACTGGCCAACCCGGAATTCAGGGGGAAACAGTAGATTTTATGTCACTTGATTTTTATTCGCTGTTTATAACGGAAGATCTCTATAGATCTATTGTGGACCAAAGCAATTTGTATGCTGGTCAATTCATCGCAGCTAATCCCCAGTTGATCCTTGCCAGAGATTGGAGACCTATTACGATTTCCGAATTTAAGACCTTTCTGGGCCTATCCCTCCTCACGGGCATAATTAAAGAAAGTGAGTTACGGTCTTATTAGTCCACTGACCCAATTCACCATATCCCCGTGTTCTCTGCCTCCATAACCAGGACACGATACGAGCAGATCTTGCGGTTCATGCATTTCAATGACAATGAACGCCGTCATCCTCAGGGTGACCCTGGATACAATCGGCTCCACAAAATTCGGCCCCTCGTAAAAGACTTCAACCAACAAGTTTGCAGCCTTGTTTACTCCCCATCAAGTTGTCTGCGTTGATGAGTCCCTGATTAAGTTTTCTGTCCGCTTGTCATTCAAACAGTATCTTCCCAGCAAGTGTGCCAGATATGGGGTCAAGATGTATAAGCTCTGTGACAGGGCAACAGGCTATACATATAGTTTTATGGTTTTATGAGGGAAGCCGGAGAACTACCCAGACTACATAGGGAGCGCTGGTTAGATTGTTTGGGACTTGGTGTCACCCTTATTCGGAAAGGGATACCACTTGTACATGGACAATTATTACACGAGCGTGCCACTTTTTAGACACTTGTTTGATCATGGAATTGGTGTATGTGGCACCGTGCAATCTAATCGCTGGGGCTTCCCCCCCAAGGGCTTGTAGAATACCGACTTAGACTGGGGGAGAGAGCCTACTTGAGAAGTAATAATTTGCTTGCAGTGAAGTGGAGGGATAATCGGAATGTTTTCGTTCTGTCCTCCCTTCATGCAGATACGACTGTCCAAATTCCTACGGCGACTGGTATTGTGGAGACACCTCTTTGTGTCCACGAATATAACCTTAATATGGGAGGAGTGGACCTCAACGACCAGTTAATGGTGCCGTACTTAATTGGCCGTAAGGCCAGTCGCTGGTACAAAAAATTGTCTGTATATCTATTTCAATTGGCTTTGCTGAACTATTATGTGCTATACAAAGCGTCAGAACGAACTGGATCCTTCCTTAAATTCCAGGAAGAGATCATCACAGCCCTTCTGTTTCCAGACGGTGCTGTGGCCCAACTTCCCAGTCAAAATGCAATAAGCCGGCTGCATGAGAGGCATTTTTGGTATGTCCTCCCTGGTACCCCTACCCAAAGATCACCCCAAAGAAAATGCGTCTGTGGAAAATGTGGATATAGGCGTGACACTTGCTTTTATTGTCCCTCCTGTCCTGGCCAACCTGGTCTCTGCATCGGATGAATGTCTCGAACGCTACCACACATTAGTGGAGTGTTAGCGTAGGGTACAGCACTGCACAGACTAGGACACACTTTCACAGGGTCTCCAAAGATGCCATCACATTTTGAGAGACCCAAACCTGGAACCGTTACAGTTACAAATAAAAGTGTAAAAAAAATAATATACAGTAGGGACGGAAAGTATTCAGACCCCCCCTTAAATTTTTCACTCTTTGTTATATTGCAGCCATTTGCTAAAATCATTTGAGTTAATTTTTTTTTCCTCATTAATGTACACACAGCACCCCATATTAACAGAAAAACACAGAATTGTTGTCATTTTTGCAGATTTATTAAAAAAGAAAAACTGAAATATCACATGGTCCTCAGTATTCAGACCCTTTGCTGTGACACTCATATATTTAACTCAGGTGCTGTCCATTTCTTCTGATCATCCTTGAGATGGTTCTACACCTTCATTTGAGTCCAGCTATGTTTGATTATACTGATTAGACTTGATTAGGAAAGCCACACACCTGTCTATATAAGACCTTACAGCTCACAGTGCATGTCAGAGCAAATGAGAATCATGAGGTCAAAGGAACTGCCTGAAGAGCTCAGAGACAGAATTGTGACAAGGCACAGATCTGGCCAAGGTTACAAAAAAATTCTGCTGCACTTAAGGTTCCTAAGAGCACAGTGGCCTCCATAATTCTTAAATGGAAGACGTTTGGGAGGACCAGAACCCTTCCTAGAGCTGGCCGTCTGGCCAAACTGAGCTATTGGGGGAGAAGAGCCTTGGTGAGAGACATAAAGAAGAACCCAAAGATCACTGTGGCTGAGCCCCAGAGATGCAGTCGGGAGATGGGAGAAAGTTGTAGAAAGTCAACCATCACTGCAGCCCTCCACCAGTCGGGGCTTTATGGCACAGTGGCCCGACGGAAGCCTCTCCTCAGTGCAAGACACATGAAAGCCCGCATGGAGTTTGCTAAAAAACACCTGAAGGACTCCAAGATGGTGAGAAATAAGATTCTCTGGCCTAATGAGACCAAGATAGAACTTTTTGGCCTTAATTCTAAGCGGTATGTGTGGAGAAAACCAGGCACTGCTCATCACCTGTACAATACAGTCCCAACAGTGAAGCATGGTGGTGGCAGCATCATGCTGTGGGGGTGTTTTTCAGCTGCAGGGACAGGACGACTGATTGCAATCGAGGGAAAGATGAATGCGGCCAAGTTCAGGGATATCCTGGACGTAAACCTTCTCCAGAGTCCATAGGACCTCAGACTGGGTCGAAGGTTTACCTTCCAACAAGACAATGACCCTAAGCACACAGCTAAAATAAGGAAGGAGTGGCTTCACAACAACTCCGTGACTGTTCTTGAATGGCCCAGCCAGAGCCCTGACTTAAACCCAATTGAGCATCTCTGGAGAGACCTAAAAATGGCTGTCCACCAACGTTTACCATCCAACCTGACAGAACTGGAGAGGATCTGCAAGGAGGAATAGCAGAGGATCCTCAAATCCAGGTGTGAAAAACTACTAAATACTGAGCAAAGGGTCTGAATACTTAGGACCATGTGATATTTCAGTTTTTCTTTTTTAATAAATCTGCAAAAATGTCAACAATTCTGTGTTTTTCTGTCAATATGGGGTGC
Source organism: Aquarana catesbeiana (assembly GCF_042186555.1). Taxonomy (NCBI): domain Eukaryota; kingdom Metazoa; phylum Chordata; class Amphibia; order Anura; family Ranidae; genus Aquarana; species Aquarana catesbeiana. The sequence goes on from NC_133328.1 coordinate 563,439,659, forward strand.
TGTGTGTACATTAAATTAAATGAATTTAAATGATTTTAGCAAATGGCTGCGATATAACAAAGAGTGAAAAACTTAAGGGGGGTCTGAATACTTTTCGTCCCCACTGTATATAGAAAAAAAGGCAAAAATAGTTGTCATTTTATTGTTCCTCTCTCTCGATTGTTCTCCCTCTATTGTTCTCTATTTTTTTTTTTTTTGTCATTTTTCAGTCACTTGTGACAAAAAAATAAAATATTCAATGGGCTCAACATGCCTCTCAGCAATTTCCTTGGGGTGTCTACTTTCCAAAATGGGGTCATTTGGGGGGGGGGGGGTTTGTACTGCCCTGCTATTTTAGCACCTTAAGAAATGAGATGGGCAGTCATAAACTAAAAGCTGCGTAAATTCAAGAAAATGTACCCTAGTTTGTAGACGATATAACTTTTGCACAAACCAATAAATATACACTAATTTAATTTTTTTTTTTTTTTTTTACCCGAGACATGTGGCTGAATGCATTTTGGCCTAAATGTATGACTAAAATTGAGTTTATTCTATTTTTTTTTATAACAAAAATTAGAAAATATCATTTTTTTTCAAACTATTCAGTCTTTTTCCATTTATATCGCAAAAAATAAAAACCGAAGAGGTGATCAAATACCACCAAAAGAAAGCTCTATTTGTGGTAAAAAGTGGACGCAAATTTTGTTTGTGTACAGGATTGCATGACCGCGCAATTAGCAGTTAAAGAAGCGCAGTGCCAAATTGTAAAAAGTGCTCTGGTCAGGAACGGGGTAAAATCTTCCGGGTATGAAGTGGTTAAAAGATTCAACAAAGCTTGCTGAAAGCTCTTCAAATGCTTTGAAAAAGCTTGCTGTTCACACTGCTCCTATACAAGCTGGAGCCATAGTTTTTTTCTCTTTATTTTCAGCTGGTGATCCGGCCAGTAAAACACTTTGTCTTTGGATGGCTACACTCTGTGGAGAGGGTAGTGTAAGACCCCATACACACTACACAACTTTTGTTGTCTGCTTTCCTTTAGATTTACCAAAACCATGTAGTGCAAGAGCCTACCTGATTGAATACAAATTGAAATTCTTGAGGTTTGACCTCATATTATATGGTTTTGGTAAATCTAAAAGAAAATTCTATAGTGTATACCCAGCTTTAGGTGGACTAGTAGATTTAGGCCTTATTTAGAAATGCTGTTGGGGGGGGTGTTAAAAATTGGCAGCTCCTTCTTCTTCTCCTCAAGCTGCAAATGGTAGTGGATGGAGATGTTTACGTGCCGCAGTTGCGATGCTTAACGCCTGCTGCAAAAACTACCCACCCATAAATACCCCATTTCATTGCATGTGCTTGCAGCAGGCTTGTTGGTCTAAAACAGGCATCGCATCACATCCTTACCGCTTGTCAATCACCAGATAGCTCTTCAAAGGAGAGGGAGATGAAGACGAACATCTAAATTTACCCTTATCCCCTTCCCGCCGTCTGTACACATCTATGCAGCCTCACAGAAATGGGTTGTTTTCTGTGGGGCTGCATATACACTATAATGTCAAAAGTATTGGGACGCCTACCTTTACACGCACATGAACTTTAATGCCATCCCAGGCTAAGTCAGTAGGATTCAATATTGAGTTGGCCCACCCTTTGCAGCTATAACAGCTTCAACTCTTCTGGAAAGGCTGTCCACAAGGTTTAGGAGTGTGTCTATGGGAATGTTTGACCATTCTTCCAGAAGCGCACTTGCAAGGTCCGTCACTGATGTTGGACGAGAAGGCCTGGCTCTCAGACTGTGCTCTAATTCATCCCAAAGGTGTTCTATCGGGTTGAGGTCAGGACTCATCCATGTCTTTATGGACCCTGCTCTGTGCACTGGTCCTAATAATTTGGTGGAGGGGGGATTATGGTGTGGGGTTGTTTTTCAGGGGTTGATCTTGGCCCCTTCCTTGTTCCTTGTGCATTTTGGACAATTTCATACTCCCAACTTTGTGGGAACAGTTTGGGGATGGCCCCTTCCTGTTCCAACATGACTGTGTACCAGTGCACAAAGCAAGGTCCATAAAGACATGGAAGATGAGTTTGGGGTGGACTTGGATCCAGTAATAGATCCAGCAATACAATATATATTTTATTATTTTTTGTAAATTTGGACAGTTTTTTTACAGATGTTGTAGAGATACAACATATTTTGTTGTTTATCCTTTGTGTGCATTGCATTGCTGTATGTTGCAAAAAAAAAAAAAAAAAAAAAAAGCAAGCAGAGGAGTGATTGTTTTTGTATTGAAGGCAATTTAAATTAAAGTAATACTAAACACACACTGTTTATTTACATTGCCCCTTCTCTTTCTGTATATGGATGGTGGCACTGTAATTATTTTAATTTAAAAAATCTAAGTACATTTTTCCTAATCAATATACAGCTGTCACATGACCCAAATCTTTCCCAGCCTGTCTGCAGGGAAACATAAGCAGATAGAGCTTCTAGTTCTTTGCTGCTGGTCAAACGGCCTTTGGAATAGAGCGTAAAAATAAATAATATCAATACATTGTCATACAAATATATATTTGAAATGAAATCTTTATTATTTTGTGGAAATAACATGGTGTGGGCAGATTTCTGTCAGTCACAGCCTGTGTCATGTCCCTCCAGCCTGTGTCTTAGAATAAGGAGGAGGTGAAGCCTCCATTAATCTACATATAATATCCCACCCCCATTGTGTTTAGTTGATTAGTGGGCATGGAGGAGGAGGGAGGGAGTGGGCTGTCATTTACCACTGTGTATACATCCACATGTGTGACTCTATAGTCACATGGTCTGCTCAGATGTGATAGGGAGGAAGTGCTCAGCATGGAATCTCACTGAAAATTGAGCATGTGCAGAGTTGCCAACACTGCTCTGCAAAATCCTCAACTGAATTGGGAACATGGACAGAAGGGAGTGATAGAGAGCAGCAGGATCAACCAAGTTTTTTTTTTTTTTTGCAGAGTACAGAAAACAGATCCCATAGTGACAGAGGAGTATGAACAGCATGTAATACATAATTTACAGATAGTTTTTTATGATGTGGGTTTAGTGACACTTTAATAGGCTGTTGAACGCAATTGGTATTATGGTATGAATAAGAGTTAAAGGAAACGTGTAATGAGAGAAATATGGAGGCCAGGAGTGCTGATCTCCTGAAAATGCTAGTCCCCACATAGTTCTTCTGATATTGGTGTCTGTGTGCAGCTCGCAGTGGACAGCACAGTGATTACTCCACACTGACCATAGTATAGAGCAGGGGTTTCCAAACATTCTAAACAAAGGGCCCGTTTAGACTGCATTCCCCCCTTGAGCGTTTCAAAGGCGCGTGTTTTTCCCGTGATTTTGTTCAGGTAACAAATGTAAAAAGCAGAAAAACGCCTGTAATCTGCCTTAAAGAAGCTCATGTTCTTTTTTTGAGCTTAGGGTGTTTTTCTTCAGGTGACAAAACGCTCCGATGTGAACAGGTGCCATTGAAATGAATGGGATTTTGCTTGTTGAGCATTTTTCGGGCAATTTACAAGCATTTTAGGAGCTGAAAACGCTCAGGTGTGAATGCAGCCTAATGCCGCGTACACACGGGCGGACTTTTCAACTGGACTGGTCCGATGGACTGAATCCAGTGGACAATCCGACCGTGTGTGGGCTCCATCGAACCTGCAGCGGACTTTTTTGGTCAAAAATCTGACGGACTTTAGATTTGAAACATGTTTCAAATCTTTCCGACGGACTTGAGTCCAGTCGAAAAATCCGCTCGTCTGTATGCTAGTCCGATTAACGAAAACCCACGCTAGGGCAGCTATTGGCTACCAGCTATCAACTTCCTTATTTTAGTCTGGTCGTACGTCATCACGTACAAATCCATCGGACTTTGGTGTGATCTTGTGTAGGCAAGTCCATTCGTTCAAAAGTCCGTCGGACCAGTCCGGTCGAAAAGTCCGCCCGTGTGTACGCGGCATTACTGTCCTGACTAATGTCCCATTTTTGGTGTCAGTTGGAGGAATATCACCCCATCATTGGTGTAAGGATGGAAGGCATTCTGCTCCATCATTGGTGTCAGTGGGAGGATTTTTGCCCTTTCGTTGGTGTCAGTGAGAGGAATAGTTTCCCATTGTTGGTGTCAGTGGGAATAGTTTCCCATTGTTGGTGTCAGTGGGAGGAATAATTTCCCATTGTTGGTGTCAGTGAGAGGAATAGTTTCCCATTGTTGGTGTCAGTGGAAGGAATAGTGGCCCATCGTTTATCAATGGATGGAATTGTGCCCATTGTTGGAGTAAGTGGGATGAATTGTGCCCCATCATTGGTATCAGTGGGAGGAATTGTGCGCTTCTGATGGTGTCAGTGACAGGAATTATGCCCCATTATTGGTGTCATTGGATGGACCAGATTAGTGCAAGCAAAGGGATGCACCTGACCTTCAGGCTGCAGTTTGGAGAACTTGCACCATCCTCCAGAGTTCTCTTCATTATGCTGCAGAGAGTACCTAGTGATTGGAGGAGAGGCAGGGCGCGAATGGCAGGACACATGACCTACCACTCCTCTTCCCAGCTTTTTTTTTTCCTGTTAATTCGTTCATTGGAATGAATAACGGTGTTTGCTTCACAGTTCAAAAGCACAGTTTTATAGCAAGTTGGGGCATACCACTGCTTTATATATAGGGTTCTGTGCATCACAAGGTGACCTTTACATGGCAGCTGGGCCCACCAAACACACCTATGACTAAGAGTACCCCATAAGAGAGGAGCCTCTCCAGAACTAAACTCCGGAATATACTCACCTCAGCCTTCCAGTGATGCGAAAGTTACATCCACCTGTTGCTATCTTCTTCTCTCCGGGTTCCGGGTTTTCAGCCACTTGATTGGCCAATTGGCATAGCGTCACCCCTTACATGCGCCCTGGAGTCATTCATTCTGGCACAGCAGTGTACATTTTTGCTTGCACATTAGCAGAGCTTCACCATTCACTAAGGCCCCTTTAACACTTATGCGACCTGAAGCAATGTCTGTGTAATCTTGAGGTCTATGGACCTCAAGTGACAGCAAAGACGGACCAGAGTAGCGCATTGACTACTTTGACGTTGCACAGAACAGAAACTCATTGGAAGTCATGGGGTATGGCTTGTCATACAAATTTGCAGTCCCAAGTCGCAGGACAAGTCACACAAGTGTGAAAGGGGCCCAAGAGTGAGAGGAACTGCACTTGCAAAATGCAGTCTTTTTGTCTTTAGTAAATCCATCCCACGGCATGTCTTTTCTGCAATAAAGAGCTGCATGCTGGCCGTTTTCTACAAGTTAGGTTTAGTTCCACTTTAGGCTTACCACTGCTGTCTTCTTTTTGATATTCTACTGCTGTGGTACGTAGCTTGTATATTCTCATATAGTAACCAACTGAAGCTATGTAGTCAGCTGGTGTGTTTTGTTTGCACACCCTCAGCCACTTCCATTTACATCAGTAAGCACAGACTAACTCTCTTCTCTCCTACTTTTAGCATTCCTCCCAAGGGAACTGCAGGAACATGCCCATCAGCAGAGCAGGCCAATTGGGATATCTGTGGCTGAGTGCATGAGACCTGCAGAGGCTTACATCAGTGTGTCTGTGTTAAAATTGAATGCATTGCTTTTTCAGGTAATCATTAAGCTGTGATGCATAAACACTTAATGACATTGACGTTTTTTGTAAATTTTGTCTGGACTTGTAAACAGGCTTTGGCTGGATCAGAAAAATTTATCTGGCATAGCGATTGAACATTGTTGGGATAGCAGGCAGAAAGTGTAGAAATCAAGACCGTTCTTGTTTTAGGCTAGGGTTTCCACTATTGCGGCCCTAAAGTCGCGCAATTTACAGTGCGACTTTGCAATGCGATGTCATGCGACTGGTAAGAACCACGGGAGAACAAGTTGCACCAAAGTCGGAACAAAGTAGTACAAAAACCTTTTTTGGAGTCGCACCAATTAGAACAGGGACCATTGAAATACATGGATTTTGACTTGTTATGTGACTTGACATGTGTCAAGTCACACAACAACTCGCAGTAGTGGAAACAGAGCCTTGAAGGGGTTCTAAAGTCAGGCGGTTTGTTATCTTAATGCATTCTATGAAAAAACCTTCTGTGTGCAGCAGCCCCCCTAATACTTACCTGGGCTCCCTCTCGGTCCAGCAATGTTGCACAAAAGCTATGAAGTCTGGGGACTCTCCTTCCTGATTGGCTGAGACACAGCAGCAGGCACCATTAGCTCCCGCTTCTGTCAAAGTCAGTGAGCCAATAGTAAGAGAGGGGACAGGGCTGAGCTGCAGCCCTGTGTTTGAATGGACAAACACAGCAGCGGCTCAGGTGCCCCCATAGCAAGCTGCTTGCTGTGGGTGCACTCGACAGGAGGGCGGGGCCAGGAGCCGCAAAGAGGGACCCAAGAAGAGGAGGATCTCAGCTGCTCTGTGAAAAAACACTGCACAGAGTGGGCAAGTATGAATTTTTTTTTGTTTGTTTAAAATAACAAACAAGACTTTAGTATTGCTTTAAAAATGTTAGCGCCGGACAGATATAAATGACACCATAAAAACAGAAGTGTGGCTTTTCAAAAAAACAAAACACACATACTCATGCAGGTGGATGCAGCATCGATCTGATGCTGCATCTGAACCTTGCCTCCTCTGTGACTAAGAACTGGGCGATCAAAGACAGCTGATCGCTCTGCCCCTGTGGAGGGGGTGGGAGCAGAGGTTTAGGCTCTCAGCAGTGCACTGATAGGCTGAGCCAGCTGCTGGTCAGGAATCTGGGTGGATCCCAACATTAAAGTCAGGATCCCTCCAGAGCCTGGACCGGCTCAGTGACATCAGATGACAGCAGGCTTTAGAGGAATCTGGGTCACAGGAGTGCAGAACTAAGTGCACTCTTGTGACCCACAGGAGAAGTAGGGCCAAAAGAGCTTTGGCCCTACTTCTCCTTTAAATGCAGTCATGTATGTTACTGCAATGCACAGATGTGTAGTCAGACAAAATGTATTTATTTGAGCCTCCTGTAATCCCCTTTACAGCAGGAAAGACAGCACTAGGAGCCAATCAGGCTCTGCTGCTGTGCACTTGACAGGAGGAGCGAACAGAGTGAGGGGGACTCATTTTTGTACAATTAGCAGGGTGGAGGTGTGCTCATAGCTAAGCCCTGTTGCTGCTGCATTGTAGGTAGAGGATCTGCCTATTCTCTCAAGATTATAAGATAGGTCACTTTGCCATCATTGCAAGGGGCTGGGACATAGAGGGATGAATTGGGCAGTGTATGGTCAGTACAGTGGAGTAGAAATGGGTAGAGTGGGACCTAAGGAGTCAGTGGTGCAAGGAGGTGACAATGTAGGCTGGGTTTGCACTGAGCTTGTAGACTATGGGGCTGATTTACTAAAACAGGAGAGTACAAACTCTGATGGAGCTGTGCATGGTAGCCAATCAGCTTCTAACTTCAGCTTGTTCAATTAAGGTTTAACAAAATGTAAAAAAAAAAAAAAAACTGGAAGCTGATTGGTGTCTATGCAGAGCTGCACCAGATTTTGCACTCTAGTTTTAGTAAATCAACCCTATGTGTTTCCTATATGCATTGCAAGGGTTGACTTCCCAGGTAGAGCATGTTTCTTAAGGCCCATACACACGATCTGATTTTTTGACAACAAACATGCAAATGACCTGTTTTAAGGCAACATCCGACCGTGTGTACGCTCCATCGGACAAACTTTTTCGTTTTTCATCGGACAAATGTTGGCTGTGCAAACAGACAAACCTTCCTGCAACAAAAGTCCTACGTCGGCAGGTCCGATCGTGTGTACATAAATCCATCAGACTTTAGTCCAAAGTACAAACACGCATGCTCAGAACCAATACAAAAGATTAGACAACAATACAGAAGTTGACCAAAAGGTGGCTGCAAAGAGCTGAAAAATCACGTGATTTGGTGAAAGTTGGCTGAAAAAGTCCTGCCGTGTGTATGCATACCAAGTTCATGGCCAAAGCCCTTGGAACAGAAATCCACGGAAAAGTTTGTTTGAAGTCCGATCGTGTGTATGAGGCTTTACTCAGTGCTGCTGACTTCATGATGTCACTGCATTAGTGTCTTTCTCTGCACCAGTACACTGTGATTGAAGGGCAATGTGTTGACGCCCTGAGCACCATTTTGTCACGGTCTTCCTGATTGAATGAAAATTAGGGATATCTATCAGCAGAGAAGATGTACTAAAAGAAACAGTCCCTGACTGAAGGCGAGTATTACAGCCTAAGCATTTTTTGCAGGGGAGGCTGGAGGACATTCATAACAATAAAAACCTGCCTAGGTGACCATATACAAACATTAGTCCACAGGTGGGATTTAAAAACTAGAATGCTCTGCTCAGTCCCTCTGTTCAGAAACCTGCAAGAATAGCAAGACTGGCCCCTGCTTGTAACCATCAGAAATAATAAAATGAACACAAAATAGGATTCTGCACAGTATTTCTATAATAACCTTTATTAGTATTTTTAAAAGATACAAGATAATCCTAAACAAGCCAATAGTAATGTACATTTATTATACAAACAAGTAACATTGGAAATACAGTTGTTGTGCTCTGGCACCCTGATAAAATGGCCAATCCATCGTGTTTTTTCATATTTAGCTATCCAGATTAAATTAAATGGTTAGATTGAGTGAAACAACCACATACATAGTATATAGTATTTGCAAATCTAAATGTTACACTATGGCTCTTGAACAGAATGTGTGACTCCACTTACATAAGCATAATACAGAATGTGCACACTAGTTTTCGAACGTTCAAGAAAAGTCACAGGCTGTAATACTGCATAAGGTTCATGTTTTTGGCCAGGCTAATAGAAACGTATAAAGTACACCTCTACACAATGGAGGCAGCTTCTTGTACACTGTACAGCATAGCCTTATGGACAAACTACCTTTTGTGGGGCACCCAGCTCCAAATTAAAGGATGCATACCCCATTTTTGTATTTTCTGACTATATGATAGGGTAGCAAAATACTAAGCAAGTAAGTAGTATTCATTACTTGTCGTATTCCCTTATGTCTGCATGGACTTTTATATCTACTCTTTCCAATGTGTATGTTCAAAAAAGCACTGCCATGTGGAAACAAGGTACCCATAAACCTTATACGAGGAACTGTAGAAATAAGGTACCATAGACCCAACATAATGGAACTGTAGAAATAAGGTACCATAGACCCAACATGAAGGAACTGTAGAAATAAGGTATCAAAGACCCAACATGATGGAACAGTAGAAATAAGGTACCAAAGACCCAACATGATGGAACTGTAGAAATAAGGTAACCACAGACCTAACATGAAGGTACCGTGGAAACAAGATTATTATGATTACTGCAGTACCCACAGACTTAACATGAGGGAACTGTATAAGTAAGGTACTCAAAGATTCTAACATGAGGGAACTGTAGAAAAAGGCCGATGTGTGTAAACTAGAATAGAGTAAGGTACCCACAGACTTAAAGTGTAACTAAAAGGCATAACTTTTTTTTTTTCCCATTTTGGATTGAGTAGGGGAGGGTAATAATCCCTGTCAGATTTTTTTTTTTTGCCATCTGTGTCCCATAGGGGAGATTTCCCTTTATGTTCTGTCCCATGACCAAAACAGGAAGTGGGAGGAAATCCCTCCAAAGTGAGGAAATCCTGGGGTGTCACCATTGCAAGAAGATTTCTGCCCCATTACTGTTCTGGAGTCAACACAAAATTTTACTTTCACTTTTAATGATAATGGTAAACATGACAAATAGAGAGGGTGAATCTCCCTACCAGGGGAACAGACAGCAATAAAACCCGACAAATGTTCTAATGCCTCTCCACTCTATCCAAAACTAAAAAAAGAAAAAAAAAAGTTTTGCCTTTAGTTACACTTTAATATGATGGTACTGCAGAACTAAGGTACACACAGATTCTAACAAGAATAAACTGCAAGAATACGATATCCACAGGCCTGACATGAGGGAACTGTAGAAATGAGGTACCCACAGACCCAACGTGAGGGAACTGTAGAAATGAGGTGCCTGCAGACCTAACATGAGGAATCTGTGGAAATGAGGTATCCCCAGACCCAACATGAGGTACCCCCAGACCCAACATGAGGAAACTGTAGAAATGAGGTACCCACAGACCCAACACGAGGGAACTGTAGAAATGAGGTACCCACAGACCCAACATGAGGGAACTGTAGAAATTAGGTACTCTCAGACCTAACATGAGGGAACTGTAGAAATGAGGTGCATGCAGAGCTAACATGAGGGAACTGTCAAAATAAGGTGTCCACAGACCTAACACGACGGAACTGTATAAATGAGGTGTCCCCAGACCTAACATGAGGAAACTGTATAAATGAGATGTCCCCAGACCTACTAACATGAGGGAACTCTCAAAATAAGGTGTCCACAGACCTAACACGAGGGAACTGTATAAATGAGGTGTCCCCAGACCTAACATGAGGGAACTGTATAAATGAGGTGTCCCCAGACCTAACATGAGGGAACTGTATAAATGAGGTGTCCCCAGACCTAACATGAGCGAACTGTACAAATGAGGTGTCCCCAGACCTAACATGAGGGAACTGTGCAAATGAGGTACTGCAGACCTAACATGAGGGAAATGTAGAAATTAGGTACTTGCAGATTCTAACATGATAGTCACGCAGTCTAGCCAATGAGACTCATATCAGGAAATTGTTTGCCTCAACCTAACTTGTCCAGACACCCCTTAACTGAGTGGTGGTCAGATCTTATGACCTCTGGCTTCATTTAATGGGTACATATAATCTTTATATCATAAAGATTATAGAGTTAACAGTGTAAAGGCACATCCCTACATAAAAAGGAATGCAAAAGTATGTTTTAAATAACTGAATATGCTCAACAGAAGAAAACAGCTTGTGAATACTATGGCTATATATTTTGCTGCCCTGTCTTACAACAAATGTACCTGAAAGGCAGAGTTATACTTTAACTTCAAGAGTGTAGAAGCCACCAAGTCAGGACCCATATGGGCAGAGTTCAATAAGACAATGTATTTTGGGAATTGTTTTATTAAAGAAAATGTGTTTTAGGAATCAGAACTCCCCATAAACTACCCACTGACACACAACTCTGCTGTAAATAATTTAACAGCATGACTCAGGCCAATTCAGTAAAGTAGCCAGCAAAGTGCAGACATCCACACCAGCAATCCTAATTCAACTGTTTTTGCCTTTTTTTTAAAACCATTTGATTGGCTGAAATGGGTACCTGCACTTTGTACATCATAATTGTGCTTTGTCTTACTAAATGAGCTTAAAGGCTTCTTTGTCCAAAACATTGCTGTATCACAATGTGTTTACCTCCATTGTTATCTAGGTACACAAACTTTACATTTCCCCACTCATCTGCTTTAACCAAATAGCGCCATTAATGTTGTCTCCCGCAGTACAGAACAAAAATTACACAAAAGGAACTTCCCCAAGCCCCCTATTAGGAAATCATACAAATTCTAAATGGTACATTCTATTAATTGAGAACAATGGCTTTTCTTATTAGTAGAAAAAGAAAATAATATCAAATAAGTGACACTTCACAGGTAAGCAGATTCCAGCTGCAGCTTAGTTAAAAAGGGACCAACATCAAATTATCCCGCTGGAGTTAAGCGCATAGGCAGCGCAGGTATGATTCCCCTCCCTCCATCCCCAAAGAAGTTAGACATATGTTAACATATCTAAACTTTGAAATTATTATGTAGAAAGAAGTTCTCCAGAAAAGAACAATGTTCTACATACTGCAATGAGGCCTAATGTTCACAGATTAGACATATGATGAGTATATGGTTATTGCTTCCTATGTAAAGGTGCATTGTAATTATGACTGTGTCATTAAAGGGTTATACTTTCAGAAATTCAGGATCACAGTAGCAATCAATAAAAGAAATGTGTTATAAAATATCACATATTGCCTAAAAGAAACCATGCTGTGATGGGCTAGCCTAGAACAATGGACATTCTTCTCAAGCTTAAAAAGAAGCCTATGAAGAAAGAAGCATGGGCACAACCTTCACGCTCAAATTTTGTAGCTTCATGTTCCATGGTTGTCCCATAAAACAGTTCAGTGTTTTTTCACTACCTGGTGAATAAATGACCCCAAAAAAGCATTTGTATATCAAGTGTTAGTGCCGGTTCACACAGGAGCAACTTGTCAGGCGACTTAGCCGCCTGACAAGTCGCGCTCCGTCCTGTACTATGGAACTGTTCTAATAGGAATGACTCAAGTCGCTCAGACTTGGAAAAGGGTTCCTGTACTACTTTGGGACGACTTCAGGGAGACTTGCATTGGCTTCTATACAGAAGTCATTTTGCAAGCCTCCGCTGAAGTCGTGTGTAGATCGCCTTGCAAAGTCGCACTGCCCCTGTGTGAACCGGCACTTAGAGAAGGTGTCAGGACTCCCTATCCTTCTCCTATTTGGCACTGCTAGTGCCCCATGATTGGCACAGTGCTGTCACATGGAAGCAGGTAAGAGGACCATAGCCCTGTGTAAGCTCCAAGTCAGTTGGCAGCTTACGCAGGGCTTTCTTTCCATAGTCCTAGTGGGTGAAGTGATCTGTGTGGGAGGGCGTAAAGGAGAGTACATGGTACAGGGGAGAGGTGGTGGGGGAGTTAATTGTCCTGTTTACTTTGTTATTCAAGGGCAAAGAAAAGGGTTGGATTAAAGTGGAAGGTCAGTCAAAAGACAACTAAGGCAGGCCATACACGGTGCAATTTTTTTTTTTCCTATAAACACAAGTTGCAGGAAAGAAATTTGCAGGATTCCCCCATCAATACAGACAGTGCTGGCAGGGGAATCCCTCCTGCCGAGCAATTGTCTGCTCCTGGTGCGGGGGGGGGGGAGCTGTCCCCGCTAGAGGAGAAGACCGTGATTATCGCTAGCAGCTATTGCAGCCGCCAGCGATAATCACAAGAGAATCCAGCAGGCTGGTTGTACCCAAGTTGATCAATTGATCAACTTGGTACATTCAGCCTGCCCATTAACGGTTCGAATCTAAGCAAGTTCCTTTGAACTGTGTATTGTCAGCCTAAGGCTAAACCTACTCCCACCCCCATTCTAGGACTATTCTCTCTACCCTGTGAAAGAAAAGGTGTCTATACTTACCTATTCTAATGCCACTCTGGTCTGGTCACAATGGTTGCAAATGCCTGTGTGTTGATGTCACCCACAGGCCAACTATGGGGCATCCATTGTCGGCTGCCCCTCCTCTACACTGAAGCCGGTGGTGGAACCTGATCATGTGACCTGACCGGAGTGCCCTCAGAATAGGCAAGTATGGACATCTTTTCTTTCACAGGGTAGATAGAATAGTATTAGAATGGGGTGGGAGTAGATTTAGCCTTAGTTAGATTTTGACTGACCGAAAGTACGTACAAATATGTAAATTTTTCTGATGTATCCATATATTTTAGTATCACAAAATATGTAGTTATGTTTGTTAAAAGATAGTGAAAACTAATCCATGCACAAACAAATCCAAATATTTTTTTTTAAAAAGTCAGCTTTAGCCAAGAAATGGTTAGCTTTATAATCTTCAATAGGGAAATCCCAATAAAGGTCTATTAGGCTGCTGGAGGCATTATTGTAATTTTCATTACAAACTTGTCCTTTAACTATGATTTTCAGGAAACCAAGATAATATTTTTGTAAAAGAGCATGTTGAAGTAAAAAATTTTAAATTCATATCTTTCGCCTGGCAATACAAATGTTTGGATGCTATCCAATGTAAGCAATGAAATGTAAAACTTGATTCTCCAATTCAGGTTGGAAAATAACAGTTAGAATCTGATAGACTATTAGGAGAAAACACCTCAAATTTGTATTGTTTAAGCTTATATGTCTAACCCTTTGTGCCTGTGGATATCCTGAATTTCATACTGGTAAAGAATACCTGTACGGGGGAAAACATGGTGACATCCACTGCCAACCTCCTTCTGAAAGTACCAGATGCCTGGCTGTCTCTAGCCTTGATATTTTGTGAGTCACAGACCTGAACTGAGCATGCAACAAGCAAAGTTACAACTCCTGATTAGCATACATAGTTTTGGTTCTGAGACTGGACAATTGGGTCAGCATGATAACAAGGCAACAATCCTTTTCAATGAAAGAGGTCAGCAGCCCACACGTTTCTTTCCGCACAGATTTCCTTCAAGAACAACAGCAAATATTCTGATCCAATTAGTGCCCATCACAATGCACCTTTAATGAAAGCTGCTATAATGCTATTTAATTTAGTAAGACGTAAACAGTGGGATCAAGTCACCGTTAAAAAATGAAAATGCTGATTTTGTACAATATTTGTGTAATCCTCAAAGAATGGCACATAAACAAAAATAATCATTTATAATATAACCCAATGGACATGTTTAACAATGAAAAATGACAGATGCCTGAACATGTAAATAAAGCTTAGAGTTCTAGCAGCAAAGACAAAACTAATTTGCATATTATGTAGTGCAATGGGTATTCAGCACATGTCTCTGACCAAATATCACCCCTCCCCCAATGAATATGGTTAGATGATACAGAATTGGGCACACCGACGTGGGGGCCTAGTCATTTCCTGCTACATAGCAGGGGTATGCTGGAACCTGTAATTAACAGCAATAGCATTGTAGGGTTGATTTACTGAAACTAGAGCATGCAAAATCTGGAGCAGCTCTGCATAGAAACCAATCAGATTCCAGTTTTTTTTGTTAAAGCTTAATTGAACAAGCTGAATTTAGAAGCTGATTGGCTACCATGCACATCTAACACGAGATTTTGCACTCTACATTTTTAGTAAATCAACCTCAGTGTGTCTGAATCTGAGCATTATAAGGAAAGTCCAACCCTAGCAGAACAGTCTGCAAGGCTGCAGCTCCGTGTCACTAAGTCGCGTCCTACACCTTTGATTCTCCGGGTGATTATAACCAAAGAATACAAACTGCAGTAGCTTGCAACATATTCCAGAGGCACAGCAATGCAGATTGGGCTACCATCACTGAGTATGAAGGCCACAGGTGGACATTCTCATAAAGCAGTTCAGTGGCTGAAAAAGTCCTTCAATGTATTAATCTGTGTAAATTCAGCCACAGCCCACGGGATTACGAAAGCTAATACCCAAAATCATTAACCATAAATAACACGCTATAATTTTCTATTATAGACAGGTCTATGCAAAGGTATGCTCTGGATAGCTAACTTTTATGGCTCCCCAGTAACAGGCCCGAATAAGACAAACTAAGCCTAAAAGATAGGCAACCGCCCAGGAGACATATGTTGCACGGAAATGCCTGGCAAAGTCTTGTGTGCCAACCTGCGAAAAAGCAGAGAATAAAGTCACTTTAACTGCAGTAGTATTTCATGCATTTTAACAGTTAATTTCTGTATTAATTCCGCTAAAATGAAAAGAATATTGGCAATAAAGTTTGGCCATACATGAATAGAAATTCTGCCAGTTCAACAGGGACCAGACAAAATTTCCATCAGCCAAGGCTTGGCAGAAGTCGGTTGATGATTGACACACACTAATGGGGGGGGGGGGGGGGGGTGTCATACAGCAACCTCGTTTTGGGGGTGGAGGAATTTGTTCATTATTTTCGTTGAGCTCACTGGCTAAATAGCAGTGTATGGGCAACTTAAAGTGGTTCTAAAAGGCTCAATATTTTTTACCTTAATGCATTAGGTAAAAAACCTTCTGGCTGCAGCCCACCCCCCACACACACACCCAAGCAGCAACTTATAACTTATCTGAGCACCATCTTGATCCAGCAATGTGCATGAGAGCTGTAATTTGTATTATGGCCACACATATCAATTTCAATATGATATGAAATTGATCATTCAACTGATCATTTATTACAACTAATTTAATCAATTTGAATGAACCACTTAACCTTAGGTGGAGGTCATATAATGTCCTTAGGTTGAAGTGAAGATATTGGAATGATGCCTGTCAGATATTTTTTTTCAGCAGGCGATTCCCTGCAATGTAAAAGCAATCATAGCAGTTTAGCCGCTTTAAAGCTTTTACAGGTGGCAGGAGGGGAAACCCCCACTGCCCCCTGGTGCTCTCCCAGCTCACTAGTGCGATCAGCAAACCAGAGAATTAATCCATGTATAAAAAATACTGCGCTAACAATCAGGGTGATAAGTGAAGCTGCAACTAAGGAGTGTTATACGACACCAATCAAAGTAATAGGAGAATAAAGTTGCGCTAATAAAAATTGTGGTGAAAACTAAAAAGTTAAGTGCCACAATTAATAATGATAATAATGAATAATAAGTAATTTTAAATGCAAAAATGAAAATCGAAACAATTATAATCAAACGTGCGGACATAGGAAAGTGCTGTTGAAAAGTTTTGGTTTGATTATAATTGTTTCGATTTTCAGAGAATGAATCCGCCAGCAGGTGCTGTTTACCATGGAGCTGACCGTGGACCAGACGGTCTTCAGGGTTTTTGACCCTCAGAGGCCGGAAGTGACGTCATGACGTTACTTCCGGCGCTGGCAGATGTAAACACTGGCTACAGTCACCCAGAGGTTATAGATTGGTATTCTTTTGGGCTAGTTCACACCTGAATCTCACAGGAATGCAGCCCACAGCGTTTGCGATCTGCATTTGTGTGTGTTAATGTCGTTAAGAATAGATTGACTTCCGGAGCAGATCACACATCCAGTGCATTTTAAACACCGCACATAAACGCGAATTTCCCGCACAGTGTTCTGCTGTGAACCAACCATTAGGCCCCTTTCACACGGGCGGACCGATCAGGTCCGCCTGTCAGTTTTTTTAGGCAAACCCAATCTGACCATCTATTGCCCTCTACGGAGCTGCGGATGTAAAGGGACATGTGCCTGTTTACACCCACAAACATCCGATCCCATCCGCTAAAAACAGACAGATGGGGGATTCATTCCCCATACGTCTGGCAGATCAGGTCGGTTGTAAACAGACAGGTGGTCCATTTACATCCAAAGCACATAGAAGAAAGTGGGCTGTGTCCATGTCCACTCTGCTGAGCAGGCAGATCTGTGTGAAAGAGCCCATTAAGTGAAAACAAATATTTATTGTGAGAAAGAACTTAATATCTTGCGTTTCCTAAACCTAAACAGCTACGTAATTATAGAATTCTCAATGCTAAAACTAAAAAATTTTCGGTAGTTTTTAAAACCTGGTATTTTAAAAAGGATATCAAATACAAAGATGGATTTAGTTTAGAAGTTATAAAAAACACATTTCAAAATTGGTGGACAGACTTCCTTGCAGTAAATTGTAATGGCACTCCATGTACCAGTCATTCTCGTGAACTTAAAATTTACAGGAAAGAAGCCTGTGGGAGAAGGAATAGTTAACAGTAAATGACTCGCTTACCGTTAGGCCAACACCAATAAAAATGCAGATCATTCCCATTGTAATATAAGCACAACAGCGTCGGCGGGGAAGGGCACTTCCTACAGATGATCTGTCAGAAAATAATAGAAAAGAAAATTATTATTTTTTCCTTACGCCCCTCACAAGCATCTCTTTCAGATTACAGTTTTTTTTTTTTTAAAGCATGCAGCCGTGTGGGGCTCTGCCCACATGGCTGTGTCAATCATTCACAGAGTTCTGCGAATGAATCAACTAGAAGTACTGACATTCTTTGCGGATGTCGGCTTGTACTTCTTAATGAACTACCATGGCGCCGTTGCATGCTCTGGTTGTTCATAGATTCTTTACGATGTACAGCAGACAGCTTACACTAACAGTTTGCAGCAGTCCTGCATGGCACCATCGATCTACTGATCGCTGGTGAAATGCTTTCCAGGCTCCTAAAAAAAAATAAAAAAAAAAAATAATAGTAAATGCACTTTTTTTTACCTGCAAAAAAATGTGCATTTATTCTTTTTATTTAAAAGGTGAACGTATCCCTTAAATAAAATGTGTTTTTGATTTTTCACATCATTGTCATTTAACAAGTTATTCCTCACACACAGCATAGGCATACAGTGGATATAACCTGTAAAAATGTCAGGTTTCTGTGATGTAAAAAAATGACAAAGATAAATCAATTCAGAATCTTTACACCTTTAATGTGACCTATAAACTGTACAATTCAATTGAAAAACAAACTCTTATAACTGGGAATGTAGCTGTGTTCATAATTAAGCAATCACATTCAAACTCATGTTAAATAGGATTCAGTACACACCTGAATTTGATGCCTTTGACAACGTCGATGATGAAACGCGTAAGGCGGAGCTACGTACCTACGTCACACGCGGAAGTCGGAGAGAGTGTGGAGCGCAGCTGAGGCACATGCCGCTCGGCTGTCAGTTTGCATCCACGAGCTTCTCTCCAGGCTTGACCTCCCATTACGCAGTGTGATAGTCTGACTCCTATTAAGGAGTACGAATCTTTTTAACACTTTATAGTACTTATTTTTTATTTTATTTCATTTTTATTGCTGCTATTCAGCATCTTTTTAATAAAATTCAATTACGTTATCACACTATGGGAGCCCTGTTTCTTTCATGTGAGGGTAACTCAAATGATCTACTAATGGCTAAAGCCAATGGACACTATTCTGTACTACGTCTCCTGGATCTCTCTGCTGCCTTTGACACAGTGGACCACCCCCTCCTCCTCAAAAAACTCCACTCCTTCGGTCTCCGTGACTGTACTCTTCGCTGGTTCTCATCCTACCTATCCCACCGCTCCTTCAGTGTCACTTACAACTCTACTTCCTCCTCTCCTCTTCCTTTTTCCGTTGGGGTCCCCCAAGGTTCTGTTCTTGGACCTCTCCTTTTCTCAATCTACACCACCTCCTTGGGTCAGTTGATTGCCTCCCACGGCTTTAAATATCATCTCTACGCTGATGACACCCAAATCTATCTCTCCACCCCCCAGCTCTCTCCATCTGTCTCCTCACGCATTACCAACTTACTAGCAGACATATCAGCCTGGATGTCACATCACTTTCTCAAACTCAACCTATCCAAAACTGAGCTCATGATATTTCCTCCCTCAGGTGCCACTTCCCCTGATTTCCCTGTCAAGATCAGCGGCTCAACTATCAACCCATCTCCCCACGCCAAGGTCCTAGTTGTAATCCTGGACTCTGAACTAACCTTTCGACCCCACATTCTATCACTATCCAAAGCTTGCCGCCTCAGTCTTCGCAACATCTCCAAGATACGCCCCTTCCTAACCAATGACACCACAAAGCTTCTAATCCACTCCCTGGTCATCTCCCGCCTCGATTACTGCAACTCCCTCCTCATTGGTTTACCTCTAAATAGGCTATCCCCACTTCAGTCCATCATGAACGCTGCTGCCAGGCTCATCCACCACACAAACCGCTCAGCGTTTGCCACACCCCTCTGCCAATCTCTCCATTGGCTGCCACTCAGTCACCGAATTAAATTCAAGATACTAACTATAACTTACAAAGCCATCCACAACCTGGCCCCCAGCTACATCTCTAACCTAGTCACAAAATACCAACCTAATCGTTCTCTTCGCTCCTCCCAAGACCTCCTGCTCTCAAACTCCCTTGTCACCTCATCCCATGCTCGCCTTCAGGACTTCTCCAGAGCCTCCCCCATCCTCTGGAATGCTCTACCCCAATCCGTCCGATTTTCTCCTACTTTATCCACTTTCAGACGATCCCTGAAAACTCATCTCTTCAGAGAAGCCTATCTGGCCCCCACCTAACAACTGTACATTTATCTTCTCAATCAGCACATCAGCCATAGTTATTACCTCTTGTATCTCTTGACCTTCCCTCTTAGATTGTAAGCTCTAAGGAGCAGGGCCCTCTGATTCCTACTGTATCAAATTGTATTGTATTTGTACTGTTTACCCTCAAGTTGTAAAGCGCTGCGTAAACTGTTGGCGCTATATAAATACTGTATAATAATAATAATAATAATAACCCGGAGCTTTGAAGGATACACCGTATTTGGAGTGGAAGCCCCCAGGGACAACTTCACTGGAACCCTAGACGCCACCGAGTGCTGGATAGTATATGCCGATTACCCCTGTAGGGGTGCATGGAGCTGGTGAGTGGGGACCCTTGAGGGGGAGCACCGGAGTCACTGGATATCAATTGTCGCTGTCACAAAAGTCACTTTACACAGAAATTTTGAATTTGGTGGAACTATATGGAACTTTTTAAGCTGGGACTTTCACAATTAATTTTTTCATTTTTCATATTACATTTTTTACATTTAATGTGGTTCTAAATAATTTTCACAAGTTTTTACACGTTTTCTTATTACTATGGTGTTTTTTAACGCTGATGAACTGTGTTAAGGCTGTATTCAGCTGCCCAACTGTCTGCTGGGGAGATAATGTGGTAACACGTATATCAGATGTTATATTAATAATTGCAAACTGATTGATGGTCAATGCTTACATTAGTTGGAAGGAGGATTTCTATTTATTTATTCATTTAATCCCCTCAATGCATTTAGGGGGACTAGATTACTTATACATTTTGATCAACTGTCACTGATGTGGCTGTACCTAAACCTTTTTATACAATAAGGATTCATTTGTTTGTACACACTGTCACGGGACATCAATCCCAATTGGCACACATTCACTTTATAATTTATTTTTATGTTTATTTTGAGTGGAGTGCACATTTGCGCACTCAGGAGAGATTATATATCCAACTAGGTATCCAATACAGGTAGCGCCACTTGCCCCTATCTATAAACTCGCTTCAGTACACACCTGCCATCATTTAAAGTACCTCTGATTAACCCCCCAAAAAGTTCAGCTGTTCTAGTAGCTCTTTCCTGACATTTTTTTTGTCACATCCTACAGCAAAAGCCATGGTCTGCAGAGAGCTTCCAAAGCATCAGAGGGATCTCATTTTTAAAAGGTATCAGTCAGCATAAAGGTACAAAAGAATTTCCAAGGTATTAGATATACCATGGAACACAGTGAAGACTGTCATCATCAAGTGGAGAAAATATGGCACAACAGTGACATTACCAAGAACTTGTCCCTCCAAAATTGATGAAAAGACAAGCCTGACAAGAGGCCTAAAGCAACATTAAAAAGGAGCTGCAGGAATAACTGGCAAGTACTGACTGTGTGGTACATGTGACAACAGTCTCCCGTATTCTTCATATGACATCCAAGCCTGGCTAACTTTTGCAAAAACACATCTGAAGTCTCCCAAAAGCATGTGGGGAAATGTGTTATGATCTGATGAAACCAAGGTTAAACTTTTTGGCCATAATTCCAAAAGATATGTTTGGAGCAAAACAACACTGCACATCACCAAAAGAACAACATACCCACAGTGAAGCATGGCGGTGGCAGCATCATGCTTTGGGGCTATTTTTCTTCAGCTGCAACAGGAGCCTTAGTCAAGGTAGAAGGAATTATGGACAGTTCCAAATACCAGTCAATATTGGCACAAAACCTTCAGGCCTCTGCTAGAAAGCTGAACATGAATAGAAACTTTACCTTTCAGCATGACAATGACCCAAAGCATACATCCAAATCAACACCAGAAGATGATTAAAGTTTTGGAATGGCCCAACCAGAGCCCAGACCTGAATCAGAATAAAAATCTGTGGGGTGATCTGAAGAGGGCTGTGCACAGGAATATGCCCTCGCAATCTGACAGATTTGGAGTGTTTTTGCAAAGAAGAGTGGGCAAATATTGCTAAGTCAAGATGTGCCATGCTGATAGACTCATACCCAAAAAGACTGAGTGCTGTAATAAAATCAAAAGGTGCTTCAACAAAGTATTAGTTTAAGGGTGTGCACACTTATGCAACCATATTATTTTAGTTTTTTTATTTTTACGTCCCTCCACCTAAAAGATTTCAGTTTGTTGTTCAACAGAGTTGTACAGTTTATAGGTCACATTAAAGATAGAAAAAGTTCTGAAATGATTTAGCTGTCTCATTTTTTTACATCACAGAAACCTGACATTTTAACAACAGGGGTGTGTAGACTTTTTAATATCCACTGTACTTCTAATGACACCCCAAAACACATTTTTCTACTCCTGCAGAGTATGGGGATACCACATGTGAGATTTTTTGACAGCCTAGATACATAATGGAGCCCAAAATCCAAGGAGAACCTTTAGGCTTTCAAGGAGCATAAATTTGTCTAATTTTTCTGATTACCTATCATATTTCTTGAGTCCCTGAAATGTCAGGGCAGGTGAAACACCAACAAAATGACAACATATCGAAAAGCAAACACCACAAGGTATTTTCTGAAAGGCATAGTGAGTCTTTTTGAGTATTTTTTGCCACAAGTTTTTGGAAAATGCAGGAAAGAAAATTCAATAATTTTATTTTTAGACAAATTCACTGAATAAGATATTTCTAACACGGCATACTTAGAATAACAAACCAAAACACATTCTACTACTCTGCCAAAGTGTGGGGATACCACATGTGTAAGACTTATTTTTACAACCTAACATAGTGGGGCCCAACATCCAAGGCGCACTTTCTGGCATTCTAGGGGAATAAATGATACATACTGTATTATACCACCTATCACTTTTTTCTGGAGTCCCTGGAGCACACAAAACACCCAGAAAATGTCCACATTTTGGAAAGCCAACACCCCAAGATATTTTCTAAGAGGCATGGGGAGTCTCTTGACTTTGCCACAAGTTTTTGGAAAATGCGGAAAGAAAATTCAAATTAATTTACACAAAGTTGTCAATTTAATAAGATATTTTTCACGTAAAGCATGGTCATATGTAAAATCTCACCCCAAAATACATTCTACTACTCCTTCCAAGTATGACATATCACATGTGTGAGACTTTTCCAATGTTTGGATTAGGGACTAGTGGTCAAGGGCTATAGCTTAGTGTAGTTATCACCTATAGCAGTTCCCGTTCCTGCAAATCTAGCCAACTGGAATGCCATGTTCACTGGCCAGGAAGTACAGGAGACTGAAGAAAAAAAAGAACAAGACAGTTCCTGTGACTTCAGGAGTGCAGTTGTCTGCAGGGGATGGCTGGGACTGGTGTCTCACAGAAACGTAGTCAGTGGGAAGTGCAGATGATCAGTTCAAACGACAGGCAGAGACATGGTCAGCAAAACAGGAAAAGGATAAGTCCAGGCAGCAGGCTGAAATGTGGTCAATAAACAGGCCAGGATCAGTACAGGCAATAGGCAGAGGCAACGATGTGCCCTTTTCTAAGGTGCGCATGCGCTTGGGTCTTTCGTAAATACCTACTAAACCGTGGAGGTTTAGGAGATATTTCAAGCACCTACAGGTATGCCTTAATATAGGTTTACCTGTAGGTAAAAGTGGTTGTACAGGGTGTAAAACCACTTTAATGAACAGGCTGTCAGACATTTCAGGACAAACAGTTCAGGATTGCTCATCCATCCTTGTTTGCATGTAACCACTCAGACATGCAGTTATAGGCATACAGGCGCAGCGTTTGACAGCTTGATATTGAGGTTTACAGACTGCTAGCCGCAGCTGTACTCCAACACCTGTGACTTTTCAAGTGCAGAAATATGCTGAATTTTTTTGTGCATGAGCCTTTACAGTGGCAGTAGTTACAGTAGATGCCATCCCAAACTGAAAGATATATAGTTTGCTAAAGCATTGTGTATCATGAACAATTGCCTTTTTTTTTTAAATACTTTTTAATTTTACTCCTGCAGCCACTTCCTGTCTACAAACATGCATTCCAGCAATTGCTTCTTGTCATATCCTAGGAAGGGTTTTGTGAAGATGACAATAGTGGACCATGCCTATATATGTGCATAAGAGTGGCCTTTTGTATAGGCAGAGCATGTGACAGTATAATAGCGCAGAAAATCAACTGGTAAACAGGGACAGGGCGCAGTCACCCTATAAGAGAAACTTTCTGTGCAATGACTTTCATGGCAGGATTAACAGGTATTTATTTTAATGAAAACTTCAGTTTTAAAAATATTGAATATTACTTTTGAAATGCAATTAACATGTTTATGTGAGATTGTAGTGGTTGGGTATACATACAGTATACTTTAATGAAAATATAAGCATTAGATTCTAACTATTCATTTTTATAAGGACAATGATTTGGTAAAAATCTTATATATACAGTGGTACCCTGAAAAGGTATTCATACCCCTTGAAATTTTCCACATTTTGTCATGTTACAACCAAAAACGTAAATGTATTTTATTGGGATTTTATGTGATAGACCAACACAAAGTTGCACATAAATGTAAAGTGGAAGGAAAATAATAAATGGTTTTCAACATTTTTTTACAAATAAATATGTGAAAAGTGTGGCGTGCATTTGTATTCAGCCCCCCTGAGTCAGTTCTTTGTAGAACCACCTTTAGCTGCAATTAAAGGTGGTGCAAGTCTTTACTAGCTTTGCACATCTAGAGAGTGACATTTTTGTCCATTCTTCTTAGCAAAATAGCTCAAGCTCTGTCAGATTGGATGGAGAGCGTCTGTGAACAGCAATTTTCAAGTCTTTCCACAGATTCTCAATTGGATTTAGGTCTGGACTTTCACTGGGCCATTCTAACACATGAATATGCTTTGATCTAAACCATTCCATTGTAGCTCTGGCTGTATGTTTAGGGTCGTTGTCCTGCTGGAAGGTGAACCTCCGCCCCGTCTCATGTCTTTTGCAGACTCTAATGCCGCGTACACACCAGCGGAATTTCCCTCAGAAAAAACTTGGATGGTTTTTCTGACGGAATTCCGCTCAAGCTTGCCTTGCATACACACGGTCACACAAAAGTTCTCTGAACTTTTCGACCGTCAAGAACGCGTTGATGTACAACACTACGACGAGCCGAGAAAATGAAGTTCAATGCTTCCGAGCATGCGTCGAATTGTTTCCGAGCATCCGTGATTTTTTTGCGCAGCCGATTGCATACAGACGAACGCATTAACGGATAAGAACTTTTTCCGACTGAAAAATAGAGAACCTGCTCTCAGTCTTTTGCTGGCTGGAATTCCGCCAGAAAAAGTCTGATGAAGCATACACACGGTCGCATTTTCCAACCAAAACCTCTCATCGGAGTTTTGCTGGCAGCATTTCCGATCGTGTGTACGGGGCATAACAGGTTTTCTTCTCAAGCCTCGTACACACGATCGGATTTTCCGATGGGAAATGTTCGATGTCAGGCTGTTGGCGGAAAATCCGACCGGACAATTGTTGTTGGCCTTTCCGCCAACAAATGTGGGCTAGCAGGTTTTCAAATTTTCCGACAACAAATGTGTGTTGGTCGGATTTTCTGATCGTGTGTACACAAGTCAGTCGGACAAAAGTCCAAAGTACAAACACACATGCTCTGAAGCAAGGACGAGCCAGAAGTGGTCGGTCTTGTAAACTAGCATTCATAATGGAGAATTAACATTTGTGACGTGGCAAATTATGAAATCTCCAAAACAATGCAGCGCACAATTCTCTTCTTCTTTAATGGGATAATAATGAAGCTGCTTTGCTGGTGATACTGATGGAGTTATTGCAGACAAATTTTCAAAGGCTTTTTTTTCTAGTGATATCAAGATTATTATTTTTATGCTTTTTTATTTGGGCAAGTTAACACAATTATCCCGTAGTTTTTAAGATCAAACATACAACTATGTTGGTGTCCCTTGTCAATTTTATATTGTATTTTTTAAAATGTAACTGCCTACTCCCAAACTGTCATTTGAAGTAAAACACATAGCCAAGTATTATTCTACAGAATTTTTTTATTGTGCTTTAAAAAAAGAAAACAAATAAAATTAGACATGCTATCTGCCAATAGAACTTAACTGCTTCGCGACCGCCTCACGCAGATATACTGCGGCAGAAGGGCACGTACAGGCAGATTAACGTACCTGTACGCTGCCCTTTAAGAGGCAGCTTGCGGGCGTGTGCGTGCCTCCGGGAGCTCTGCGAGCGTGATTGCGGGTCCCGCGGACTCGATGTCCACGGGGATACCCGCGAGCGCCTCACGGAGAGGAAGAACGGGGAAATGCTAATGTAAACAAGCATTTCCCCGTTCTGCCTAATGACACCGACACTGATCACAGCTCCCTATAATCGGGAGGAGTGATCAGTGTTGTGTCACATAGCCCATCCCCCCCCACAGTTAGAATCAATCCCTAGGACACACTTATCCCCTACAGCGCCACCTAGTGGTTAATCCCTTCACTGCCAGTCACATTTACACAGTGATCAATGCATTTTTAATTGCACTGATCGCTGTATAAATGTGAATGGTCCCAAAATCGCGCCAAAAGTGCCCGATCAGTCCACCATAATGACGCAGTCACAGTAAAAATCGCTGATCACCATAACTAATTAAAAAAAAATTATTAATAAAAATGCCATAAAACTATCCCCTATTTTGTAAACGCTATAACTTTTGCGAGAACCAATCAATAAACGGTTATTGCGATTTTTTTTACCAAAAATATGTAGAAGAATGCGTATCGGCCTAAACTGAGGGAAAAAAATGGTTTTTTTAATATATTTTTGGGGGATATTTGTTATAGCAAAAAGTAAAAAATTATGCGTTTTTTTCAAAATTGTCGCTATTTTTTTGTTCATAGCGCAAAAAATAAAAAACCGCAGAGGTGATCAAATACCACCAAAAGAAAGCTCTATTTGTGGGGGAAAAAAAAAAGGACGTCAATTTTTTTTGAGAGCCACGTCACGTGACCGCGTAATTGTCAGTTGAAGCGGCGTAGTGCCGAATCGCAAAAAGTGCTCTGGTCTTTTGCCAGCCAAATGGTCCGGGGCTTAAGTGGTTAACCAAAAAGTGCAAAAATATAGAAAATATACCAAATCAAATCATTCAACCAAAAAAAGAATGTTGAAGCAATAACTCCAAGGCCAATAATAAATAATACGTTATCTCCTCCGATTCCGCAACATGTCTGGTTGAAGAACAGCCTTTCAGAAATGAACCGAAAAGCATGAAATGAAAAACGCAAACTGAAAAGCACGAAATGAAAAGTGCGAAAAGAAAAGCGCAAATCAACACTCAAACTTTTACTAACACAAAATTAGCAGAAAGAGCCCAAAGGGTGGCGCTAAAGAGCTGAAAAAACACGTAGTACATCACTACGTTCGTAATTGTTGGCCAACAATTGTGTGGCCGTGAGTATGCAAGTTTGAGACAACACCCTTCAGACAAAATTCCACGGTTTTGTGGTCGCAAAATCTGATCGTGTGTACGAGGCATAAGAGTGTCCTGTATTTGGCTCCATCCATCTTCCCATCAACCAGGGGCGTTGCTAGGTGGCAAAAAGACCAGGGGCTTCAGCCCGAAGTCCAAGGCCGGCACGGGGGGCCTCTAGTGGCGCTGGGTTTTTTTTGGTTGGGCGGAGGGGTTGTGTGGTGGGTGACAGGCTGACTTGCTGGTTGCTGCCTGGCTTACCAGTGCCCATCAATGCTGACCACTAAACTGGCCTACCTACCTGACACACACTGACCTACCTGACATACTGTGACCTACATACACTGACCTACCTGACCCACACTGACATACACACACTGACCTACCTACCTGACATACACTGACCTACCTGACATACACTGACCTACCTGACCCACCCTGACCTACATACATTGACCTACCTGACCCACACTGACCTACCTGACCCACACTGACCTACATACACTGACCTACCTGACCCACACTGACCTACCTGACATACACTGACCTAACTAGCCCACACTGACCTACATACACTGACCCACACATACTGACCTACCTGACCCACATTGACCTACCTGACCCACACTGACCTACATACACTGACCTACCTGACATACACTGACCTACATACACTGACCCACACACACTGACCTACCTGACCCACACCCACCTACACTGACCTACCTGACCCACACACACTGACCTACACACACTGACCTACATAAACTGACCCACCCACACTGACCTACCTGACATACACTGACCTACATACACTGATCTACCTGACCTACATACACTGACCCACACACACTGACCTACCTGACCTACATACACTGACCCACACACACTAACCCACACTGATCTGGTACCTGCCATACACACACTGACTGACCTACCTGTGTCCAGGTCCTGCAGCAGCAGCTCAGCCGTGGTGCTGGTGTGTGAGGCAGCCAGAGGAGAGCCGCCCGCCCGAGCGCCGATCGATGTCGCACGGCGGCCAAACTGTAATTGCCGCCTTCTTCCTCTTCCAGTCACAGCACGCTGGCAGAGGACTGATAGGTGGAGTGCAGGCTCTGGGAGGCGCTGGGGATGCTGCTCAGGGTGGCGCTCTCTTCTCTCTCTCCCTCCTGGGCTGTTCCCGGCTGCCCAGGTATCGCCATCCCTGCACTCCACGGCGCCACCGGAGGGCCGCTCCAGTCCAGAAATGGCAGGCCCCATGAGCACGAGAGCGGAGGAGGAGGAAGTGCAATCCTCCTCCGCTTTGAATGCTGGACAGTGTGGGCACAGTGGGCAGTGACGTCACTGGTTGCTAGCCACTAGGTGGCTATAGCAACCAGTGACCAAGAGTAAAGTCAGGCGGAGCTGGAGCCGGAGCCAGCGCTACCACGGCTCAGTCCGCCCCTGTCCCCTGCATTCTAGGACCGGGACAAGAGACTCGGGGCTATTAACCCCAGGCTCGGGGCTTTAGCCCCAATAGCCACCCTCTGATGACGTCTTTGCCATCAACTCTGACCACCTTCTCTGTCCCTGCTGAAGAAAAGCATCCCCACAACATGATGCTGCCACTGCCACGTTTCATGATGGGAATGGTGTGTTCAGGGTGATGTGCAGTGTTAGTTTTCTGCCACACATAGTGTTTTGCTTTTAGGCCAAAAAGTTTAATTTTGGACTCATCTGACCAAATGATATTAGTGCAACAGTTTATGAAACTATGAAACGTAAAATTCAGTAAGTTAATTTTAGGACACACAAACACAATAATTCACCCAATTTTTGGGTAAAATATAAAATATGAAATTGAACCGAGTAAATAGATACCCAATATGTCAAGCATTTGCACCTGTGAAGCAGTGAAGAAACTTCAATGCCCTATATTTTCCATGGGCAATGCTTTAAAAGCACCTACATGTCATCTGGTTAGCATTACCCATGAGCTCTGGTGCTAAAATGATATATCTCACTGTGGCCTGCGCTGGGATATGCAACATGTGTAGCACAAACGCTGCTTTTTACGTAGGTGCCCCCAACGCACGCGTCTTTGTATGTATGCCTGCATATGTGGGGTGGGGAGGCTCAAATTTAATTTAATTTTTTTTAAACTTATGTGTCTTTTTAAATGTTTAATTTTTTTAAACTTATGATTTTATTGCGATCACATAGGAGACCAATAGCCCCTTATGTGATAGCATATAGGGGACAGGTCCTCTTTGTGGCAAGGGGAGGGAGCAGTGTATATACAGTGAGGGGGCAATGTGTACAGAGGCTCCCTCACTTGCCCGCTCTGTTGTTGCCGACACTGAATGCAATTGATGGCTCCTTTGTTTAGTTTGGAGGAGGAGCGGTCATTTGGTCTAGTTGCTAAAGTAAACAAAGGGGCGTGGTCACCCGGTGACATCACTCCTACATTCTGCCCCATTCTCTACTTCAGTGATAGGGCCAAATGACAGCTCCTTCTCCTTCTAAAGATGAAACAAAGGAGCCATCAATTACAGTTAGAGTCGGCAAGTGAGGGAGCCTGTCTGTACACACTGCATTTTTTTTTTCATAATTTTTATCCTTTATTTTCATCTGTGATTTCCCCTCTAATGTCTACCAGTTATGCTCTTCCTCCTAGGGTGACAATTATTACTCACTGGAGTGCATTTATGAAGGACACCTCTTCATAACAGAGGGGAGGCATTCTTTAGTTCACAGACGGCACTGGGAGGAAAGCTAACTGTTAACAGTGCAGCAAATATTTGGCAGGATCAGCCTTACGATTTTTTTTTTCACCTATTGGACATGTTATGCGTTATATTTAACAAACCAAAAAAGACAGCAGATAGACTGTGCACTTTGCAAAGTACAGTTGCGCTCTGCAAGAACAGTTGCTCCAGAGCTTAGTAAATAAGGGGAAGCTCTGCTGACTTCCATCATCCAATCACGTGCAAGCAAAAATTCTGTTTTTTTAATTTTCCTTGCATATGATTGGGTATTCTTTGCAAAGTGAAGCTTTACCTCATTTACTAAGCTCTGGGGCAACTGCACTAGGGTGCAACTGCTTTTTGCTAAGTGCACAGTCTATTTGCCTTTGGTAAATCAACCCCATAGCGTTTAGCAAACTAAAAGTCATTCAGTTAGGGTTTACATGTACATTGGAACTTCAATGATTATATACTATCCTTTGTGTGTTAACTTTTTTTTACAGCTCTGCACAATTTCTATTATAAAATGCCATCCTCAGAGTGGGATTTCAGCATGCCTGGCCTACATTAGTAAAAAGTTTAGGGAAACCACGTGACATTTGACTATATCCACTATGTGATCATTTAATGGTATGCTCGCATGACTACAATGTGACTGGGCTTTTCTCATGGAATGCGTAGAGGTGAAAAGTCTCTGCTTCGAGCTATGCTCTCCCCAAATAGGAGAAAAATGTCTGGTTGAGTTGATCTGGAAAGCAATTTTCGTTACTCCGTGTGAATTCTTTCTAGAATTGCAGTCATTGTTACATTTTAGCTTTCATAATGCAAAGTCAACACCACCCAAAATACAAGTGGGCAGGATCACCCAACTAATTCTTGGATGTCAAGCAATGCCCATATGGTCCACCAAACCCTGCTGTAATATATGTCTGGAAAGCAACGAGACTGGCCCACCTCCTGCTTGCTATTTGGAATTTTCGTCCACTTTCCAGTAATGTGCACAAAGAGCTATTTTCATTCAATAAGTCAGTATGTAAACAAGTTATTTTTCAGAGCTGCTAGTTCTTGTCATATAACTTACAGTAAAGAGAGCAATATCCTCCCCTAAAGCCCCTTCTCTCCCACTGTTCATTACTGTAACCCCAAGCCTAACATTAACCCTTCCTGTTACCCCAACACTAACCCGCCTTGTAGCTGCAACCCTCATACTGATCATCCCTATAAACAGAACCTGGGGGGGGGGCAGAGCCAAGCACAGCATGTGAGATGTTCAGCTTCTCTGTGCTTCCGTGGACAATCCTGCATTTGATCCTCTCCCTGTCTCACTGCCTGGCTAATTCTGCGCCCAAAGTGGTTGATACACCCTCGGGCACTTGCTGCACCTGACGATTGGCTTGTTACCTCGCTGTACAGTCACTATGACCCGCTCTAAGGATGATGAAGCAGCCTCAGACTCCCAAAATAGCGCCGCTGCCCGGCCACAGAGGCCACCACGTGGAGCCAAGAGCAAAGACAATGAGCCGGTATCTCCAAACATGAGGGAGCCAGGACAAAAGGTAAAGAGGGCACTAGGGATATGCTTTACTATGCTCAGAAACTGCCTTGGCCTTGCGCCCAACCTAATGACATTGAGGGCAATGCTGCTAACATGCTAGAAGAGGAGGAGGGGGAGGAGCAGAGTCCTTGCAGATAGAGCAAGGTGCCCGGTCACAGGATGAATGGGAGGGGGGTGATACAGAGCAAGAAAAACCCACGCTCTGGGAAATCCTGAAAGCAGTTAACAAGTGCACAGCGTCTGTGGATAAGCTTAAAACACATCTAGGAATCTTATCAGAAGATGTTGCATTGATCAGACAGGACCTCCAAAAAATTAGAGAACACACAACTGCCACAGAAAGTCGCTTTAATGACTTGGAGGACAAGCTTCTCTTCTGCGGGACTGACAGACCACTAAGCAGTTGGCTGGCGCTAACAGTCTGCGCACGGAAGACCTGGAGAACTGCATGAGGAGAAACAATGTGCGTATTGTGGGCCTCCCAGAGAAAACAGCTGGATGCGACCCCACAGAATTTATAAACAGAACACATACACTAACCCTCTCTGTCTCCTTAACACTACCCATCCTTATAACCCTTACTCTTATGACCCTCTCTTTAAATCAAACCCCAGTACTAACCATCCTTGCAACCCCAACCCTCACATTTGTAAATATAATCTCCATGCATTCTGACTCCTTAATCCTGGAGTCAGAATGCATTGTTCCAAGCCTATGCACCTTCACTCCGATAACACTGAAGGCATCTCCTCTGCCACGCGCATCATCTCAGTATACAGACATACTTTGGGTAATTAGAGCATTTGTACTGAAAATATGAGTTTCAAAAGGAATACATAAGTGAATTAAAAGTTAGTTGAAGATATTTGCCTGGAGTTCTGTAATCCTCAATATCAGATACTCACATTTTCTTGCAATGTGGGCACTTTGCCAATGTGTTGAATCTCAGTTCCATCCACTGTAAGAGATAAATAGGAGCTAGTTAGCGACAATGTTTATTTTGTGTCACCCCCACGTCATACACAGACTATAGATACAAACCTCTCTCTCCAATGTTATTTAACATTGATATATTACTGTCTTCAAGGAAATGGCCTGCAGACTGGTATTCCCAGAACATGAAATTTCCCAGGCTTTGGTGAAATTAGGTCAGCCACTGGTTGACGTAACACAGGCTCTAAGCAATGACAAACCATATCACTATATACTCATTTAAGGGCACCGAACGTCATCTATGCAGTACACGCCACAAAAAAAAAAATCCACACCACAAAACATTTCCTCTCCTGTAAACATCTTGCATGTCCTTAATGTTTTCAGTGCTACATTTTCTGGGACACAAATGTGAAGAAATATATGGAAAAACGGCATGTCATAATTCTACTTAAAGCTGAACTCTGGACACAAAGCTCATTTAAATCCTCAATAGCCACAAAGCATATAAATCCACTCTGTAAGCACCAAATGCCTTGTCACTTTTACAAGATTATACCTGGGTGTGTAATCATCACTGTGCTGCACAGATCGTATGCAGAGGGCAGAGCTGTGGGAGGGAGCCAACAAGTCCACCCACTACAAGCTACCTGCAAAAACTACAGGAGGAGTGGAGAAAAGCCCAGTCACTCTGCACAAAGACAGCAGTGGCCTGTCTATTACAAGAGGCTCTTGCACAGATACAAAGTTTCACACTGGATAACTGCACAAATTTGAAAGAAACTTACCTGCCTTGTGCAATGATATTCCTCCTCTTCTGGGGTCGCCCGCCAGCGCTCTCTGCTCCTCCTCTTTTTTGTGTGCTTGAGAGCGCTGATCAGGAGCCGATCGGCATACCCTTTTCGTTCATGCCCCTTCAAAAGAAGCCAGCCTAAGTTCGGCCGGCTTCTGTCGGACCGGCTGCAGTACACACAGGCCGAATGTTGGACGGTTTATAATAAACCAGCCTATGTCGCATGACATTTGGCCTGTGTGTACTAGGCTTTAATTGTATAAACTTAGTTTCTCAAGAAATGAGGCAAACCGCGCTACTATGAATTATTTACAATATTAATATACAGATAATGAGTATATAAAATACTGTTCTCTTTATGGGTGCGCTCCAGAGCCAGTCTGAATGCGTCCACGGACACATTCAGCTGCACCCTCTTCACAGGATTTGATTGACAGCAGCAGGAGCCAATGGCTCCCACTGCTGCCTCTGTGCCTGTGAGTGCAGGGAGAGAGAGACCAGTGCTGCTGCAGGCTGGCACAGCGTTGAAATCAGTACAGGAGTCAGGTAAGTTTTTAGGGAGGGTAGTGGAAGGTTTTTACTTTATTGCAGGTAATGCAATAAAGTGATTGCAAAGGTTCTTTTTTTATTTATTTTTTTAATAAACAGTCGTGTTATACTTACCTGCTCTGTGGTAAGGATGAGCTCCGGCGTGTTCGCACACTCCACGCGCAGAGCCCGCCAGGAAGTCGGCACGGCGCTGCGCTAATCACAGGCAGTGAGACATTTTCCCAATGTGCGGCTGCAGAGATTGGGAAATGTCTCACTACCTATGATTAGCGCAGTGCCGTGCCAACTTCCTGGCGGGCTCTGCACGTGGAGTGTGCGAACACGCCACAGCTCATCCTTACTCTGTGCAATGATTTTGCACAGAGCAGCCTCAGTCCTTCTTTTTCTGGGGTCCCCTACTGGCGGGCTCCACCCTTCGCCTGCAGTGTCTGCCCCATAGCGAGCACTTGTCTTTAGGGCAGAGGTGTGGGCTTGCGCCAGAGTTGGCTCTGTGTCAATAGACACACACAGTGTGGCTAGGCCCCGCCCCCCACTCTCTGCTTATTTGCTCCTACTGCTGTCTATGGAGGAGAGAGAGAGCAGCACTAGATAGAGATTGAGCTCAGGTATTTAGGGGGGCTGGTGGGGGCAGGGAGCTGCACAAGAACATTTTTTTTCACCTTAATGCAGAGAATGCATTAAGGTAAAAAAATAACTTTATAGCCACTTTAAAGAGGAACTGCAGTCTGCTCACATAATTTGTAATAAAAACATCTTTGTCATTCTGAAGCTTCCCTCCATCCACTTTTCATATTATTTTATAGATATATACTGTGATTCTGTACTTGCCAAATATGCTGCAGAAATCTCCCTCCACTGAGTCTGGCTGCAATCATTTTAACTGTGGGCAGCTGAAGCTGCTGCCTGTTCACTTCCTGGATTTACACAGACACACATAAGCACACCTCCAGCTCTGCAGCTCTCATTGGCCCTATTATGATTCATCCCCCCTCCCTTCCTGGCAAACTCTCACCAGAGTGAGAGAGAGAGCTGTACATGATGTCATAAGCCTAGGCTAATGACCAGGCAAGAAACAGGAAGTGGGCTGTATAAGGTATTTACTGGCAGAAAAAAAATGTTTTACTATCCAAAGTTAAAACAAGGGCAGAGGATTTAATAGATGAAAAAATGAAAAAATTACTGAAGGTCCGCTTTAAAAAAAACCTTTTGGCTTTTAGAACCACTTTAAGGATACATGTTTTTCTTGTATTTAGGCAATATTTCCTTATCCTTTCCAAACGTGGTGGAAAATCTTATGCCTTGCTATCGGATTGCTTAACAGGGATATTGTTTCAATCAATTTCTATTTGAATTCTATTATTGTTTCAGTTTATTTCAGTCTGTAAAATGATCAGAGTTTTCCAGATGATCAGTTTGTTAATGTTTGCAAAAATTTCCACAACCTACAACTTGATCAAAGTCTGTTTGAAAGTGGTTGAAATTGTCTGTGTGTATGGCCAACACAACAGGCATATTCAATAGGATAGCATAACTAGCAATTGGCAGTA
Organism: Aquarana catesbeiana; assembly: GCF_042186555.1. Taxonomy (NCBI): domain Eukaryota; kingdom Metazoa; phylum Chordata; class Amphibia; order Anura; family Ranidae; genus Aquarana; species Aquarana catesbeiana. The sequence continues at coordinate 563,474,925 of NC_133328.1, forward strand.
ATGTACAACAGCCAACAAAGAATCCCCCCTCTGGTTTGACTACAGTACATAGACTAAAGCCTAGTACACATGGCCAATGTTGGGCGGCATTGGCCGGTTCAATAGAAATGGGGCGAAATTCAGCCCATGTGTACTGCAGCCGGTCCAACAGAAGCCTGACCGAAAAAGGTCTGCTGATCGGCTCCTCCTGAGCTGTCAGTTTTTTTCGTTCAGCCCTGCTGGGTTGAACAAAAAAAAAAAAAAAAACTAGTAGTGTGTACAAGGCTTAACCACTTAAGGACTAACCTCGTTTTGAGATTTTGGTGTTTACAAGTTTAAAACAGTATTTTTTTGCTAAAAAATTACTTAGAACCCCCAAACATTATATATTGTTTTTTTTCTTAACACCCTAGAGAATAAAATGGTCATTGCAATACTTTTTTTTCGCACCGTATTTGCGCAGCGGTCTTACAAGCGCACTTTTTTGGAAAAAAATAATTTTTTGAATAAAAAAAATAAGACAACAGTAAAGTTAGCCCAATTTTTTTTTTAAATTGTGAAAGATAATGTTACGCCAGGTAAATTGATACCCAACATGTCACGCTTCAAAATTGCGCCCGTCAAACTTTTACCCTTAAAAATCTCCATAGGCGACATTTAAAAAATTCTACAGGTTGCATGTTTTGAGTTACAGAGGAGGTGTAGGGCTAGAATTATTGCTCTTGCTCTACCGGTCGCGGCAATACCTCACATGTGTGGTTTGACCGCCGTTTTCATATGCGGGCGCTACTCACATATGCGTTCGCTTTAAATTTTTTTTTTCCTTATTTATTTTACTTTATTTTATTTATTTTTTCACCAAAAAAAATTTGGATCACTTTTATTTCTATTACAAGGAATGTAAACATCCCTTGTAATAGAAAAAAGCATGACAGGTCAAAAAGTCCTCAGATCTCATAATTTCAAAAAAAAAAAAAAAATTTGTCATCTGAAAAAGTTACAACTAAAAAATGGCCCTTTAAGTCGTATGGGCGGCGCTGACGTTATGACGTCACTTCCGCCCTCCTATGGTATGGAGACAGGTGGGGGCCATCTTCCCCTCACTCGTCTCCATACCACAGACATGACAGGTCCCGATAGCCTCCACCGCTACTGAAGGATCCGGTAAGCGGCGGAAGGCGTGGAAGAGCGGCGGGAGGGAGGGTGGCACCTCTCCCGCCGCCAATAACGGTGATCTTGCGGCAAATCTGCTGCAGAGACCACCATTATCCTAAACACGACCGGCTCCTGAAAAGATGGATACCTTGGTTGTGGCAGCAGCTGCTGCCGTTACCAAGATATTAATCTTCAAAAGTGCTGACGTATATGTACAGGAGCCGGTCGGTAAGTGGTTAAGGCAGCACAAAGAGAAGTGATGGGGAGTAGTGTGTAAACCAAAGGAACACTTATGCCTGGTGCACACTACTAGTTTTTTCTTTTTTTTTTTTCAACCCAGCAGGGCTGAAGAAAAAACTAGTAGTGTGCACCAGGCATAAGTGTTCCTTTGGTTTACACACTACTCACCATCACTTCTCTTTGTGCTGCCTTAAGCCTGGTTCACACTCCTAGTTTTTTTTTTTTTTTTGTTCAACCCAGCAGGGCTGAACGAAAAAAACAAACTGACAGCTCAGGAGGAGCTGCTGTACTAACTATGTGATGTTAGTACATCGATTTGTACTATTGTGTTCTGGCGGGGATGTGTCCCCCCCCCCCCTCCCCTCCAGAAGACTGCAGTCAGTGCTCTCAGCCATTGGATGAGAGTGCCGATCGGCAGACCTTTTTCGGTCATGCCCCTTCAACGGTTGGACCGGCTGCAGTACACACGGGCCAAGATCGGCCAGTTTCTATTGAGCCGGCTGATGCCGTCTGACATTTGGCCTGTGTGTACAGGGCTTTATTGTATAAACCTGAACTAGTTTCTCAAGAAATGTAGCAAACCGCACTGCTATAAACTATTTACAATATTAATATACAGATAATGAGTATATAAAGTACTGTTCTCTTTTAAAGCAGAAAACATGACCTTTTTTAAAGATAATCTTGTCATGTCCAGGCTAGTACATACAGGCGGTCCCCGGGTTACGAACAAGTTAGGGACTGTAGGTTTGTTTTTACGTTGAATTTGTTTGGAAGTCGGAACTGTACATTTCTAAGTATAACTCCAGCCTGTGCAGTAATGTGGAATGTTCCGGGTGCTTCTGCGTTAGTTGAGTTATTTGGGGCTCTTGTGGTCATGCAGTACTGCAGTGTGGGATGTGTCCGGCGCTGCAAAATGGTTGCTCGGCGATATCCGGGACCAGCGTGGAGCGCAAGCGGCCGGCAGTGACGTTACGCCACCTCCGGAGTCGTTCGTAATTTGGATGTTCGTAACTTGGAGACTGCCTGTATCTAGGTAAAATGTGAATCCAAAAACTTACTAGAAAAGTGTTTCCACAGTGGCCACAAACTACTCGGGTACCTTCTGGCTGAACCGGGAGGGCAGGCTGGGCTGGCTGTTCTTCGGGTATCAGCATCACCGGGCCCAGATTAATGATACGTCTGCTATAAAAGATAAGCCAATATTATTACCCAAGAGATGTAGGTTCTAAGAATCAGATTTTTTTTTTTCAGTAGGTATTTTTTAGCACAGGTCATTGTTTACATTGGGACAGAAGGAATTATGGAATCATACGTTTTGTGGCCCAGTTCAAATGGAAGATTTCCCAAGTTACTTTGAATTGACATCCACAGCCAAACTGATTACAGCACGAGATCTTTGAACTGCTTGTTCTGACCACATTGTGGAGTAGTGATTCTGTTGCCCTATATGACTGGGGTCCTGTATTCCATAGCCCTCAGGTTCATACAGGCATGTCGTTTAAATTCCACTGTGTGCATGGGACTCCTACAAGTTCAACCCAAAAGCTAGGGCTTTGTTAAAGTCGATCTCCTGGTAAAAAATATTGTTTGAAAACACCACAATGTAAAGTTATCTTAAAGAATCACTAAAGATAATTTTTTTTTTTTTTTTAAATAACAAACATGTTATACTTACCTCCATTGTGCAGCTCATTTTGCACAGAGTGGCCCCGAACCTGGTCTTCTGGGGTCCCTCGGCGGCTGTCTCAGCTCCCTCCTGCAAGGACTCAACACTTTCATGTGAGCTCCCCCGCATGGTGTTGAGTGCTTGCGGGCGCGCTCCCGTGATACAGCTGGCGGCCATAGCCGGTCACTGTATCACTCGGTCGCGCCGCGTCATTGGATGTGATTGACAGCAGCGTGAGCCAATGGCTGCGCTGCTTTCAATCCATCCTCTGTAACCAATCAACGGTCAGGCTGAGCGGCGAAGAGGATGTCAGGGGCGAGCGCGGGTGTGGGGACTTTCGAGGGGTCAGGTAAGTAAAACGGGGGGGGGGTGTTGGGGGCCGGTATTGTCAGATTTTTTTTACCTTAATGCATAGAATGCATCAAGGTGAAAAAACTTACCTTTACAACCCCTTTAATTATTCATATTCTATTCCTGCAATGCTGCCTGTTACTTTACAATGACAGTTTTATTCATGGTGGATATTACAACGCTCTTTTTTCAGCACTGTGACTGACAGTTCTATCCACAGTACAGAGATTATGTTGTTAACTCTTCCCTCCCTCTCACTTTATCTATTCACCAAAAAAACCTTATACTCTTAATATAAAGGTGCACTGTGAATAGACTAGGGGAGATCCTGTTGCCCTTCCTCTCTCTTTATCCATTCACAAAAAAAACAAACGGCAACTGCCTCAACTTATAACTGGCCTTAACAGCAAGCAGCACATGGAAGGGCGACACATGTCAAACAAAAACAAAGAAAAAATCCCAGCTCACTTACCAGCCAGCCTGCAACAAACTAAATTGTCCTGTCTAACAGGCCATGTTAAAAATAGGGGTTTCGTTTGCACACATTTGCAATTACGTGCAAAAGCTGCAGAGGCCATGACGAGGCACCCCAGTATTATCTGCAGTCCTAACTCTATACATTTTGAGAGCCTCCATAGTAGGAGCACATAGCGTATATAATAATGGATAGACTGAGGGCAGGTATGACTGGACACCTTCGCTGCCATTGTGCTATGTGTCCAGTGCATCCCTTTGCCTTTGAGGGGTGGGCTCCCTCCAGGTATACCTGCCCTCAATCTATTACTATATATGTGCTCCTACTATGGAGGCTCTCAAAATGTATAGAGTTAGGACTGCAGATAATACTGGGGTGCCTCATCATGGCCTCTGCAGCTTTTGCGCGTATTTGCAAATGTGTGCAAACTAAACCCCTGTTTTTAACATGACCTGTTAGACAGGACAATTTAGTTTGTTGCAGGCTGGCTGGTAAGTGAGCTGGGATTTTTTCTTTGTTTTTGCCCCAACTTATAACTGGCCTTAACAGCAAGCAGCACATGGAAGGGCGACGCATTTCAAACAAAAACAAAGAAAAAATCCCAGCTCACTTACCAGCCAGCCTGCAACAAACTAAATTGTCCTGTCTAACAGGCCATGTTAAAAACAGGGGTTTCATTTGCACACATATGCAAATACGTGCAAAAGCTGCAGAGGCCATGATGAGGCACCCCAGTATTATCTGCAGTCCTAACTCTATACATTTTGAAAGCCTCCATAGTAGGAGCACATATATAGTAATAGATAGATTGAGGGCAGGTATGCCTGGAGGGAGCCCACTCCTCCTTAAAGGCACAGGGATGCACTGGGCACATAGCACAATGTCAGTGAAGGTGTCCAGGCATACCTGCCCTCAGTCTATCCATTATTATATACACGGTATGTGCTCCTACTATGGAGGCTCTCAAAATCCATTCACATAATACCTTGTATTCATTGAAAACAATACAGGGCTTTTTGTAAATGGACAAGGGGAGAGTGAACAACTTGATCTCCACACACTGAATGTATATCCAGTATGGTTAAAATGTTCATCTGTAGTGTAACAAGCAGCTCTGCGGGCATAGGATACTAATCATTGAAGGTAACTTAATTAAACTGTTCTGTTTCCAAAAAAATATTTTTTCCTGGACCTAAACTTCAAGTGGATTCTGTATACAATATTCGTGCTTGTAGGCATTTTGTAGTGACTTTAAAATGATCTTCACTAAGGAAAGAATGCGACTGGAAAGCAATATTGACTGATGTGCATGGCCAGAGCACACAGTGTATAGGCATGTTTTAGGTGGGCTGTACCCAATACTTGTAGTGGTTATAGCAGTGCCAATACGAAGGGGTGCTGATAAGTATTGAGCCTTACTCAGACAAAATTGAGCTAGGAAGCTGTAAATTGTAGGGTGTGCTGGCCAATTTGTCTATATTCAGTGGTGCAAAAATCAACTACCTATGATCTTAACTTATCTTTCTTTTTCAGGTCCAAAGCGAACATGGCAGCACCTCCAGAAAAATTCGATGTGGAAGAGCATAGGACCAGTATTAAGTTCCTGTTTCTCCAAGGGGAAGGTGCAAAGCAGATTCATGATGAAATATCAAACACTTTGGGTGGCAGTGGCCCTTCATATGCAACAGTTAAATGTTCGGTTGTCAATTTTAAAAAGAGGACAACGCCTAGTCACACACTGCAAGTGAAACAATGGCAAAACTGACCTCCTTAGGCTTTCAAGAGATGCCCCATCCAGCCTATTCGCCCGACCTGGTTCCTTATGACTATCATCTGTTCCCCAATCACAAAAAACAGCTAAAAGAACAACAATTTGGGAGTGTTGCGGAGTCAACTAATGCTGCAAATGAGTGGTTACACCAGCAGGCAGAAGAATTACTATAAGAAGATGCAGGCCAGATGTTGCAAGTGCATTGACTTCCTGGGGGAATATGTAGAATAGTGTGGCAGTTACAGCTTTCTAGCTCAATTTTTTCTGGGTAGGGCTCAATACTTATCAGCACCCCCTCGTATTCCCTTGCTTGTTATCTTTGATTAGTAGGCGATAATACAAACTTTTGTGTCCCCCATCTCTCCTATGGGTGTAGTGGGGTTGGTGTAGCACTCTGTATATTCTTTGGTTAATTACTTGACACTCATGTTTGATATGCATTACAGATGTCCTGATATTTGTTTTATATAGGTTTACAAGCAAATGTGGATGCTACTTCTTGAAACTGTATTGTGGGAATGTATAGCTGCTGCCGTTTTATTTTGTTTTCATCCACTTTTTTTTGTTTTTTGTAAAACTTGAATAAAAAGTATTTGAGAAAAAAAGGAAGGAATGCCATCAATGATTCTATGAACTCTAAAGAATTTTTTAATAGGACAGCACTATGTAATGCAATAAGATCACTCACTGAGGCTGAAGTGCCTAAAACGAATTCAAAGAATTCACACTACGAGCTCAGTTTTTCAAATATTTACAGGCTTGCTGTTTAATGCAATACACAGTAGTAGGTTTGTAATTGACAACCACCCATGAATAGATTTGAATGTGCTCTTATGTGTAACCACCCTTGAACTGGCCAGCTCTTTGATTGCTCTTCAATTCCAGCAAAAATAGAACTGGGAATTCAAATGTTCTACTAAACCACCACACATATGGCCAGATGAAAGTGGTTGTAAAGTCAGAAGGTTTTTTATCCTATTGCATTCTATGCATTGAGACAAAAAAAAAAACCTTCTGTGTGTAGCAGCCCCCCCAGCCCCCCCCCCCCTAATACTTACCTGTGCCCCATCTCGATCCAACGATGTTGACTGTCCAGGACTCTCCCTCCTGATTGGCTAAGACACAGCAGCAGGCTCCATTGGCTCCCACTGCTTTCAATTAAAGAAGGGGGCAAGGCCAAGCCCTGGCTCTGTGTCTGAATGGACAAACAGAGCAACGGCTTAGTTTGGTGTGGGGGCAGGAGAGAGGGGCCAGGAGTGCCAGCAAGCGACCCGAGAAGAGGAGGATCTGGGCTGTTCTGTGCAAAACCACTATACAGAGCAGGTTAGTATAACCATTTTTTAAATTTTTTTTAACCACTTCACGACCGTCCTATAGCAGTTTTACTGCTACAGGCGGCCGCTGTGCGCAGGATCACGTATACATACACGTGATCCTGCACCTCCAGGTAGCGGGCACAAATTCGCGTCACCGGCAGATCGCCTGGGATTACAGGTGCCCTATGCACAGAGTGCAGAGTTCAGGGGTGTGCTATGTACAAAGAGCAGGGTTTCGGGGTGTGCTATGCACAGAGTGCAGCGTTCAGGAGTGCATTGCGTACAGAGGGCAGAGTTCAGCAGTGCATTACGTACAGAGGGCAGAGTTCAGGAGTGCATTACGTACAGAGTTCAGGAGCACATTACTTACAGAGGGCAGAGTTCAGGAGTGCATTACGTACAGAGTTCAGGAGCACATTACGTACAGAGGGCAGAGTTCAGGAGCGCATTACGTACAGAGTGCAGAGTTCAGGAGTGCATTGCGTGCAAAGTTTAGGAGTACACTATGCACAGTGCAGAGCTCAAGGGTGCGCTGTGTAGTGCAGGGTTCAGGGGCGCGCTTTGCAGTGTGTGCAACCCCTCCCCACCCCACCACCCCCAGTTGGTGGGTCTTGTGGAAAACTGGGCATCTGCAGAAAGAAGTGTGCCTACTGCAATGTCCTTAACTGAAAATTCAGAGGGGCACAATGAGGAGGAGAGAGGAGAAAGTTAAACAGCAACACAGTTTTCGACCAAGCACCAGAGGCAGAAGCAGTTGGGAGTTAACCAGGAAAGGCCAAAGTTCTGATTTAAGTCTAACAGAAAAAGTGGCATTACCCTGCTGCCTGTGCTGTCTGGTAGAGAAGTATGGATCACAAAGTTGGTTAGACAGAATTATATAATATTATGCAGATAAGACAGCTGACTTATCAACTGCGTGTCTTCAGTAGTCTGCCTGGATTTCGACTTTAAGGCCAATTTTACCAGAATGAATATTTCAATTATGAGTGGGAGTACCCTGGTGGTACTTCCCTACAGACTTTCCCAAAACATAATATTTCGAATGCTTCAGTTAGTACATAAAACATTCATATGCATCCCCTGCAGACGTATAGAGGCAGAACCGCAGGGGAAAATCTCCAAGTAGGGTGTCTGTGGGAGTTAAAGTAGGCTGGAATGTGAATCAGTCCAGGACATCATCACACAGTAGGAATATTGCTTTGGGATCAACTAACTCCACATTTTATATTTCAATGGAATTTCTAGAAAGGTATGATAGGAAATGCAGATCACAGATGGCAGAAAATCAGGCTAACCCTCCACAGACTGGATCAGCCACAGACATCCCTATAATGAAACTAGGCAGCACAATATCTGAACACGTTTTCGCTCAATTTTACCATGAAGAAAATCCAATAGTCTCAGCAGGGTGTACACGGCAGGTTAACCACTATTCATTGTCAGAATAGCTCCATCCCGAAGATTGCAAGCAGCCCATATGCAAATGTATAGGTTTATTTTTAAAAGATTTGTGCTCTTAGTGAGGTCTAATCTGTAAATAAAATTTTTTATACCTAAATAAAGGGATTCTTGATTTCTTTTTTGAGGCCTAGTACGTACCAGTTAGGTCGCGGACATCCTATTCGCCGTGATGTATCTTTGCAGATAAGGAGGCAGTTGCAAGGACACCTGACATACTTCTTCCCCGAGGGAGGGGTCTTGATTGGCTGAAAGGAGACCAAATTTTGTATAAACTAAACAAAGTACAAGGCTTAGTAAGCACTTGAAGGAAAGGTAAACCCAGATTAAAAAAAAAAAAAAAAAAAAAAAAGCAAGGAAGAAAAAAATGTTGTTTCTAACCCCCTTCTTCAAAACTATTTTGATCGTCTCATACCTGAAAACCAGTGTAAAGTAGTGGGTACTTTACCTTTCCATTCATTCCACTGGGTCTTGTAGTGCTGGTCTCTGGGAGGAGGTTATCCAGCAGTGATATGTTCAACTCTTCTGGGGCTTCAACTCCAACCATTCCATGCTGCCTGTAAGGTCTTGCAATGATGCAAGGTAATGGTTGCAGGCATATTTGTGCTTGCCATAAGCTCACAATCAGCTCAGAATGCATTTTGATGAAATTAATTGAGTCAGAAACTACAGAAGGCAAGGGCGAAGAGGAGGGAGACGACACTGGGGGGCCGATTTACTAAAACCGGAGAGTGCAAAATCTAGTGCAGCTCTGCATGGCAACCAATCAACTTCTAAATCAACTTGTTCAATTAAAGTGGTTGTAAAGTCTCAAGGTTTATTTTACCTTCATGCATTCAATACTTACCCAAGCCTGATCTTCCTCTAGCAATGTGCACGAGAGCTTCAGCTCTCCGGGGACTCTGCCTCCTCGTTGGCTGGGCCTGTGGCTCCTGCTCCTGTCAATCACAGCCACTGATCTAATGAGGAGAGAGAGGGAGCAGGCTCTGTGTGCGAATAGACACGCAGAGCTGTGGCTCGTGAAGGAGCCTGCTTGGGTGCCCCCATTGCAAGCTGTTTGCTCTGAGGGCACTTGGCAAGAGTGAGGGGCCAACAGCGCCAGCAAGGGACCCGAGAAGAGGAGGATTGGGGCTGCTCTGTGCAAAACCAACAGCACAGAGCAGGCAAGTATAATGTGTTATTTAAAAAAAAACAGAATATTATATATATATATATATATATATATATATATATATATATATATATATATATATATATATATATATATATATATATATATATATATATATATATATATATATATATATATATATATATATATATATATTATATATTTATATTACACACACACACACACAGTGGATATAAAAAGTCTATACACCCCTGTTAAAATGTCAGGTTTCTGTGATGTAAAAAAATGAGACAAAGATAAATAATTTCAGAACTTTTTCCACCTTTAATGTGACCTATAAACTGTACAACTCAATTAAAAAACAAACTGAAATCTTTTAGGGGGTGGGGGGGTAGAAGTAAAAAAAAAAAAACTAAAATAATGTGGTTGCATAGGTGTGCACGCCCTCTTATAACTAGGGATGTAGCTGTGTTCAGAGTTGCAGAATCATATTCAAACTAATGTTAGATAGGAGTCAGTTTAAAGTGCCTCTGATTAACCCCAAATAAAGTTCAGCTGTTCTAGTAGGTCTTTCCTGACATTTTCTTAGTTGCATCCTACAGCAAAAGCCATGGTCCACAGAGAGCCTCCAAAGCAGAGGGATCTCATTGTTCAAAAGGTATCAGTCAGGGTACAAGGGTACAAAAGAATTTCCAAGGCATTAGATACACCATGGAACACAGTAAAGACGGTCATCATCAAGTGGAGAAAATATGGCACAAGAGTGACATTACCAAGAACTGGACGTCCCTCCAAAATTAATGAAAAGATGAGAAGAAAACTGGTCAGTGAGGCTGCCAAGAGGCCTACAGCAACATTAAAAGGAGCTGCAGGAATATCTGGCAGGTACTGACATTGTGGTACATGTGACAATCACCGGTATTCTTCATATATCTGGGCTATGGGGTAGAGTAGCAAGACGGAAGCATTTTCTTGTAAAACATCCAAGCCCGGCTAAATTTTGCAAAAACACATCTGAAGTCTCTCAAAAGCATGTGGGAAAATGTGTTATGGTCTGATGAAACCAAGATTGAACTTTTTGGCCTTAATTCCAAAAGATATGTTTGGCCCAAAAACAACACTGCACATCACCAAAAGAACACCATACTCACCGTGAAGTATGGTGATAGCAGAATCATGCTTTGGGGCTGTTTTTCTTCAGCTGGAAAAGGGGTCTTAGTCAAGGTAGAGGGAATTATGAACAGTTCCAAATACCAGTCAATATTGGCACAAAACTTTCAGGCTTCTGCTAGAAAGCTGAACATGAAGAGGAACTTCATCTTTCAGCATGGCAACGATCCAAAGCATACATCCAATTTCACCAAGAAGATTAAAGTTTTGGAATGGCCCAGACCTGAATCAGAATAAAAATCTGTGGGGTGATCTGAAGAGGGCTGTGCGCAGGAGATGCCCTCGCAATCTGAAAGATTTGGAGTATTTTTGCAAAGAAGAGTGGGCAAATATTGCCATGTCAAGATGTGCCATACTGATAGACTCATACCCAAAAAGACTGAGTGCTGTAATAAAATCAAAAGGTGCTTTAACAAAGTATTAGTTTAACCACTTCCTGCCCAAGGTACGTCATATGACATTCTTGACTTTGTGGGGGTATATCTGAATGATGCCTGCAGCTACAGACATCATTCAGATATCATCTTTTAGTGCCGGCGATTCCCTACACCATAAGAACGATCATAGCGGCTGTTCCACCGTTTGATCGTTCTTACGGGTGGCGAGAGGGGAACCCCCTCCTCCCGCCGCCCTCCGGTGCTTCTACCGACTCACCGATTCCATCAGTGAGTCGAAGACCGCATCCGCCGGCCCCGGATGGTGACCATAGATATTTCCGGCGGACCAGATGGTCGCCGGGGTCTCTATGATCGTTCGAAGGCTGGGCGCGATGTTATGACGTCACACCCAGCCTCTGCATTCAAACAAATGGCGCCGCCTCGGCTGGGAAGCCGTGATCGTTATTTTTTTTTTTTTTTTTCGATTTTAGGCTTCCCAGCCTAGAGGTGAGATGTGGAGTCTTATTGACCCCATATCTCACTGTAAAGAGGACCGATCATGCCATATATTTTTTTTTTAACGTGTCAAACTAAAAAAAGAAAAGTAAAATTAACAAATAATAAAAAATGTTTTTAAAGCGCCCCTGTCCCTGTGTGCTCGCACACAGAAGCAAACGCATACGCAAGTCCCGGTGTTCAAATCACACATGTGAGGTATCGCCGCGAATGTTAGAGAAAGAGCAATAATTCTAGACTGAGGCCTCCTCTGCAACGCAAAACATGTAACCAGTAAAAAATTTTAAAGCGTCGCCTATGGGGATTTTTACGTACCGAAGTTTGGCGCCATTCCACGCGTGTGCGCAATTTTGAAACGTGACAGGTTAGGTATCTATTTACTCGGCGTAACTTCATCTTTCACATTCTGCAAAAAAATTGGGCTAACTTTAATGTTTTTGTTTTTTTTTTTAAAGCATGAAACTGTTTTTTTTCCAAAAAAAACCCACGTGTTCGAAAAATTGCTGCGCAAATACCGTGCGAGATAAAAAGTTGCAACGACTGCCATTGTATTCTCTAGGGTTTTCACTAAAAAAAAACCTATACGTTTGGGGGTTCTATGTAATTTTCTAGCAAAAAAAATGATGAATTTTACATATAGGAGAGAAATGTCAGAATTGGCCTGGGTGGGAAGTGGTTAAGGGTGTGGACACTTACGCAACCATATTTTTTTATTTTTACTTCCCTCCACCTAAAAGATTTCAGTTTGTTGTTGAATTGAGTACAGTTTATAGGTCACATTAAAAGGTGGAAAAAGTTTTGAAATGATTTACCGTATCTTTGTGTCACTTTTTTACATCAAAAACCTGACACTTTATTTACCAGGGGTGTGTAGACTTTTTATATCCAATATATATATATATATACACACACACACACACACACACACACACACACACACACACACACACACACACACACACACAAGCCGTGGGGTGGCACCAGGGGCAGGGCCCCGTCCAGGCCCCGCCCCATTTTCGGCACGGTTATCGGCGTGATATCCTTTTCGGAATTTTGCCAAGAAGGCCATTTTCGGCCGATATGTTTCAGCGGCCGAAATTTCGGTGCATCCCTAGCAACTATACAGCGCAGGGAATGATAATAGTAAGGTCCACATGAACTCCTTTTTTAGATTCCCTCCCAATGCCGACTCTGGCTGACCGCCACCAGGATAAAATGGAGACCCTGATAACAGAGGAAGAAGTGTTACTGGTCATTAAGAATCTTAAACAGGGGTTGGCCCCTGGCCCAGACGGCTTCTCCACGCCTTACTACAAAAGGTTTGCCCAGACCTTGGCGCCGCACCTCGCTCGCTTCTTTAATGACAACACTAAAGGGGACCCTTTAGATAGACAACTCAGCATTTATCTCTGTAATGCCCAAACCAAAGACCGAGGGGAGGTGGGTAACTACAAACCAATATCTCTGATAAATAATGACATGAAGATCCTGATTAAGATCCTAACGAACCATATAGTCAATTTTATTAGCCTGTATATACATAAGGACCAAGTAGGTTTTATTCTTGGCAGACAGGGCCCAGAACAAATCAGGAGAGCAGTCAACATAATTTCTCTACGACAGGAAGGACTACTCCTTTCCATCGATCTCCAGAAAGCCTTTGATTCGGTCTCCTGGCCCTATCCAATATCATGAATCGATAGGGTTTTGGACAGAGATTCATTGGCCTACTGACAGCACTCTATTCCTTCCTGGAAGCCCGAGTACGCCTGCAAGGTTATCTCTCAGAGCCAATTAAAATAGCCAGAGGAACCAGGCAGGGTTGCCCCTTATCTCCTTTAATATTTGCAATAGCAATAGAATTTCTGGCGATAGCCATATGTAATCACCCAGACATCCAAGGGGTTAACTGCGGTCCACAGACACATAAATGTGCCCTATTTGCGGATGACCTCCTATTATTCCTCATGTCACCGACGACCTCCCTTCCGAACATATGTAAACTGCTGGAAGACTTCGCTAAAGCCTCCGGGTTGCAGGTCAACCTATCCAAATCCCAAATTCTAAACGTGACAATCCCAATTCAGAAGACTGAGAATCTTAAAAGCTCCTTTTAATTTGAGTGGAGTGACTCAACCAATAGATACCTGGGAATAGATCTTTCTTCAAAGATTGACAGACTCTACATGGTAAACTTCCCCCCCATCTACAAAAAAACTCAAAATGGTTCTTAAGAAATGGGCGCTCCATTAAATATCCTGGCTAGGGAGAGTGAATGCGGTTAAGATGACACTACTTCCCAAACTACTTTATCTCTTTAGGGCTCTCCCAATTTCTAATAATAAAGATCATCTGTGGCTTTTCCAAAGCAAAATTACAAATTTCATCTGGGGCTCCTCTGGACACCGCCTCTCCAGGAAAAGTTTATATAGACGTATTACAATGAGAGGATTGGGAGTACCTAGCCTACAGTGGTATTACCAAGCGGCACACTTGGCACAACTGTCGACTATCTATACACGTTTAGAGAAACCTGATTGGGTGCATATATAACGGCAAGCAGTCCACACACACACACACACACATTAGACTTCTTACTCTGCTGTCCTCCCAAAGATTGCCATCCTATAATGTCTCTATTTCCCTTTGGGAAAGCCTGAAAAGCCTCCCCGCTCTAACCTCGGACATGCAACCTTCAGTCCACATCTTTCACAACCCCAAATTCACTCCGGGAAAGAACATTAAGGCCTTCAGGTGGTGGTTAGACTGCATTGGACACTACCTTACCCCCCTTGGCCCCATCTCGCTCAGTTACTGTAAAAGCAAATTGGAGATACCTGACTCTGAGAGGTTTAGATTCATGCAAATATCCCACTTCTTAAACGCTCAATGGAAAAATAAACCAGAACCCCCAAAGCTGACTGCATATGAGCAATGGTGTGGCCAAGTCACAGAGCAGAGTGGGGGCATCTCCACAATATACCTGTCACAAATTATCATACATGCTGGCCTAGGAGGGAGAGCTAGGGGACAGCTGGAATGTGGAGGTGTGGAATAGAAACTTTCTCCGATCTTACAAAAGGTATGCACAACACTGCCCTGATTGAAGCAAATCTAAAAGTGTTAACTAGGTGCTACTTAGTTCCAACCAAGTTAGCTAAAATGTTCCCTTCTGCCTCTTCTCAATGCTTTAGAGGCTGTACTCTTTCAGGGTCCATGATTCACCTATGGTGGGACTGCCTGAGAATCAGAGGATTTTGTAACAGATTGTTTCACATGATACGCCAGGTTACGGGATGTCAGGTCTCCAAAGATCCCTACATAGAATTACTAAATGCTCCGGTCTCTAAAACCACCAAAGTCACCCAGAATTAAATTTTCTTTATTCTTTTGTGAGCAAAAACTGACCATTGCACGAGTCTGGAAACAGAACGTCTCCGTGGCAGCAGCCAAATTAAAAATTTCTTGGGTGATGACACAAGAAAAAATGGTCAGCTCTCTGACGGACTCAGCTGCTAAGTTCGAGGCAACATGGGAACCCTGGTCATCCTATACAGGCATTTCAAATTAATATGGAAAATATAGATAGGGACCCAGGAGAGGGATCACGAGGGGCTGGCTAATTTCCTTAATATCTTTACCTTCTTTCTTTCCTCTCTGCTTTCAGGCTATTCTTCCTTCCTTAAAAATACAACTTTGCACTACCTCTTAGTGCACCATATTACTTATGATTATCTTTACGGTCATGGAAAGGTTATTCAGAGACCTAGGATAGACAGCACCGTGACTGCTTAACAACCTAAGCATAGACTGTAGCCATAGAGGCCAATTGACCAATTGCTATAAATTAAGCGCAGGTCAACACCTTTGCTTCACAGCCACCAGTGCGATATACTCCTGGGGGAGTGATAATATTAACAGTCTATTATTAACAGTTATTTTATGTGTAATCCGAAGATCTCTGTAAACGACATCAGTTTTATGTCACACTTGACATTTATTGTTCACCTTCTTATTTGTGATGTAATGTCACATGTTATTGACAATAAAAAACTGTCAGCTGTCCCTAACTCTGGAGGTCACCATTGGGCCTGGAGAGGCTCGGGACTTGGCTACATATACATGCATCTATGTATTAAACATGAAAGCATTTTGCTCCTGCAATAATTTCTATAAAGAATATAAATGCATGAGAAGCCACAATTCACCCTTAAAAAGGTATCGTAGAAATTGATATACAGTATATGCTGCCACAATAATGCTAGTGAAAAAAATCATTTGATGATATGTGCTTAAATCTTGTAATATTATTTAGGATTTGATTTTTCTTTTGCACAGGTCTTTATATTGTTCTGCAAATGTACATGCAAGCCCAGCAAAAGTGACAGTGACCAGGCTTTGGACAAACTAGCAGCTGGAGCAACAGTACTTTTTCTTTTAACCACTTGACCTCTGGAAGATTCAACCCCCTCCCCCCCTCCATTCGTGATTAGGCCATTTTTTGCGATACTGCAATATTTTAACTGACAATTGCACAGTCGTGCAAAGCTATACATAAATTCCTTTTATGTAATTTTTTCCCACAAATAGAGTTTTCTTTTGGTGGTGAATTGATCACCATTGCGTTTTTTGCACTACAAACAAACAAAAAAAAAAATGTTGAAAAAGAACCCCAACATTTTTTACTTTCTACCATAAAACATATCCAATAATTAAAAAAAAAAAGTAAAAATCAAAAGGTCTTTATAAATTTAGGCCAAAATGTAATCTGCTACATATCTTTGGTAAAAAACAAACACACACCCCAATAAGCATTTATTGATTGGTTTGCGCAAAAGTTATAGGGTCTACAAACTAGGGGACAGATGCTGGAATTTTTTTTTTAATACTAGTAATGGTGGCAAGCAGCGACTTATAGCGGGACTGTGATGTTGGGGTGGACAATCTGACACTTTGTGGGAACCAGTGAGGCTGGGTTCACACTAGAGATGGCAGCGGCTCACAGCAGGAGTCCAGTGCGTCTCCATTCACCATTTCAGGGCCGATTTTAGCCCGAATTTTGGACTAAATTCAAAACTAAAATGGACCAAAAGACACACAGGACTCCTGTGCAATTCGCATTGGAGCCGCTGCGCAAATATGTGAATTGGCTCCACAGAGAGCTGGTCACAATCTCCTGACAAGCGAATTGGATACCTGGAAAGCCACATCCAATTCGCAATAGTGTGACCCCAGCCTGACACAAATACAGTGATCAGTGCTAAAAATATGCATGGTCACTGTACTAATGAGACTGGCTGGAAAGAGGTTAAACATCTAGGGCAATTAAATGCGTGCTTAATAAGTGTTTTTGTGTTTATGATGTGGTGCTTTAACTAAGGGATGTGTTGGATTTTATTCCCTGCTTGATGACATGCACATTTACATATTTTTTCTAATTGATTTCTTTCAATCTCAAAATCTAAATTAAACTTTAGAATACTAGACAGCTGCCATTACTACCCATCGAGCATATTGTACATAGAATATGAAGCCTTCTACAACTACAGCTGTTATCACAGCGGTAAGTAGGAAATGGGTAAAAATGGGTTAAAATGGGTATACACTAGTATAGTGAGGAATCCATGGATGTCCATGCTTAAGGAGGCTATTATATTGGATTTTAAACAGGCACTTTTATCTAGTGCACTGGTTTATGAGTGCACTCTCCTGAGTAATAATCTCTTTTGGTAAATAAACTTTTAAAGGGTTTGGCATATTACTCTAATGCCCTGTACACACGACCGGTTTTCCCGTCGGAAGTTCAATAGCCAGTAGCAAACAGCTTCCGTCTCATACTTGCTTCAGAGCATGCGTCGTTTTTGGTACGTCGGAACAGCATACAGACGAGCGGTTTTCCCAATAGGAATAGGTTCCGTCGGAAAAATTTAGAACATGCTCTCTTTCTAGGTCCATCAGAATTTTCGACGTAAAAAGTCTGATGGGGCATACACACCATCGGAAAAACTGATGAAAAGCTCCAGTTGGCCTTTTTCTGTTGGACATTCCGCTCGTGTGTACACGGCATAAGAGTGTCTTTATTTCTTATATCCCTTGCTGAATGAGAGGCCAATATTATTGTGGAGTGGAGAGAGACCTGTTCCTCTGAGTTCTTGGATGATTGCTGCAGTGTTATATCCCAGTGTTCTGGGAAAGCGATGTATGACCTTACCATTGTATGAGTCTACCTGAAGTAAGAGACAGCTTGAACAGGTGGTGGAACACAGCGGTGGAGAACACTTTTTTTTGCACATGCATCTATATTGAAGCATGCACGTTCAATGCACTTGTATCATCAAAGTTGGCACATATTATTGGTGAACTTTTTATGATTTGCTAATTATTTATTTCAGAGTTTATTACATTAGGTGTTTGCATATATATTTAAAAATAAGTATTGAACACGTCACCATTTTTCTAGGTACTGTAAATATATTTCTAAAAAGGTGCTACTGACATGGAAGTTTCACCACATGTCAATAACAATACAAGCAATCTATACATACAAAGAAACCAAAACAAATAAGTTCAGAAATTAAGTTAATGTGTAATAAAATGGAATGACAGAGGGAAAAAGTATTGAACAAGCTAACTGAAATGTATTTAATGCTTCGTATAAAATCCTTTGTTGGTAATGACAGCTTCGAGACGCCTCCTGTATGGAGAAACTAGTCGCATGCCTTGTTCAGGTGCGACTTTGGCCCATTCTTCCACACAAACAGCCTTCAAATCTTGAAGGTTCCGTGGGCCTCTTCTATGAACTCTGATCTTTAGTTCTCTCCATAGATTTTCAATTGGATTCAAGTCAGGTGATTGGCTGGGCCATTCTAGTAGCTTTATTTTCTTTCTTTGAAACCAATTAAGAGTTTCCTTGGCTTTGTGTTTGGGGTCTTGCTGAAATGTCCACCCTCATTTCATCTTCATCCTCCTGGTAGATGGCAGCAGATTTTTATCAAGAAGGTCTTGATCCATTTTTCCATTCATCCTTTCTTTAATGACGTGAAGTTTTCCAGTATCATATGCCGAAAAACAGCCCCACACCATGATGTTCCCACCTCCAAACTTCACTGTTGGTATGGGGGTGTTTTTGGGCAGATGTGTGCAGTGCCATTTGACCTCCAAACATGGTGTGTATTATGGCATCCAAAGAGTTCAATTTTGGTCTCATCTGACCAGACTATATTCTCCCAGTGTTTCACAGGCTTGTCTAAATGTTGTGCAGATGAGCTTCAACATGCTTTTTCTTCAACAATGGAGTCTTGCTAGCTTGCACATACAGGCCATCGCGGTCGAGTGCATTACTTAATGTTTTCTTTGAAACAATTGTACCTGCTAATTCCAGGTCTTTCTGAAGCTCTCCACAAGTGGTCCTTGGCTCTTGGACAATTCTTCTGATAATTCTTTTCACTCCTCTGTCAGAAATCTTGTGTGGAGCAACTGGTCATGGTTGGTTTATGGAAAAATTATGTTCTTTCAACTTCCGGATTATGGCTCCAACGGTGCTCACTGGAACATTCGGAAGTTTATAAATCCTTCTGTAACTAATGCCATCAGTATGTTTTGCAACAATAAGGTTAGGAAGGTCATGAGAGAGCTCTTTGTGTTTACCCATCATGAGAGGTTTGTGCGACATCTTGGTAATGAGACACCTTTTTATAGGCCATCAGTTGATCAGTTTATAGAACTGATCCAGCTGATGCTAATTTGCACTGACAAGGAGCAGGATTGCTTTCTAATTACTGATGGGTTTCAGCCGGTGTCTTGGTTTCCATGCCTTTTTGCACCTCCCTTTCTTCATGCTCTCAATACTTTTCGCCTGTGTCATTCAATTTTATTGCACATAACTTAATTTCTGAACTCATTTATTTTGGTTTCTTTGTATGTATGGATTGCATGGGTTGTTACCGACATGTGGTGAAAATTTCATGTCAATAGATTTACCTAGAAAAATGGTGACGTGTTCAATACCTATTTAACCTGTATATGGTATCAAATGGAGTATGGCGCAGTGATTTCAGTTTTGTTTTTTTTGCCCAATGTAGTGGAGTTTAGTTTGTCTTTAGGGAGGTTTTCCTTCACTTCCTGTGACAGGAAATGTATTCAAAGTGAGGGAACCCTGGGATGTCACCAGAACTAGTGTCCCCATTGGAAGATTACTCTTTTACTCTTCTGGTGTCAACCCAAAATTTAGAATTTTCTTTTACTTTGATGATAATGGTAAACAGGTCAAACAGAGGGTCAATCTCCCTAACAGGGGTACAGGCAGAAATAAAAACCTGACAGGTGTTCTAATCCCTCTCCACTCTATCCAAAGCTAAAAAAAAAAGTTATACTGTAATATTGACTGTGCCAAGTTTAAAATGATGGCCCAAACTGTGCTGGAAGCTGCCTTAATACAATGGAGAGTCCTTTATTCACAAAGTTAGGATGGATTGGAGAATCAAGCAGTTTTCAGTTTCTTGTGGACTAAATAATAGAAATTTGAGCTGTCTATTAGGCATTTTAGATGCAATCTTTCAGAATGATGCAGATCGCTTCTTCAACCCTGAAGAAGGCATTTGAGTCATCCCTAAAGCTTGCATTTTTAATGCGTTAGCCAACAAAGGGTATTGCGTAAACTCCAAACTTTCTGCACTGATTGATGGCTAACACTGTACAATACTCTACTACAGCAAGTCAAAGAAATCCAATCTAATTTCTAGGCTGTACTTTTGATATTTTCAAAAATTCACACTTCAACAAAAATGGTTTGCACTGTCTGAATGTTTACTGCATTCATAATATAGAAAACCCTTTTACACGGGTGAAAGGATCAGGTCGGCCTGTCAGTTTTTGAGGTTGACCTGATCGGAAGGCCCATGTAAAACGGACTTGTGTTCCTTTACACCCGCCTAAACAGACTTGTGTTCCTTTACACCCGCCTACCTTTGAGTCTGATCTGGTCCATTTAAAAAAAAAAAAAGGAAGGGGATTTGTTCTCTTCCGTTTAGGCCGGGGGTCGGCAACCCATCGAACGCGGGCTACCTGTCGACCGCGGGTAGGTGACTGGTAGACTGGAAACGGGTCTCCGCCACCGACCCCCGCCTTCTACTGCTACCTGCCGGTCCTCTGTCATCTCCCAGCTTTCCTGCCACGCCTTCTCTCTCCCACCCCTCCAACCTCCTCCGCCACTGTCATCAGTGAACAGCGAGAGGCAGCACAGCTCAGGACGGAGGGCAGGGGGAGGAGCTGGCCAAATTAACTTTTCTAGTTAACCCACAGGTGATTGGTTGCTAGGTCCTAAACAACCAAATTGCCAGCTTGTTAATTTGAAAAGTCACTCTGCCAGCTCCCGCTCTGCCCCCTGTCCAGAACTGTGCTGCCTTTCTGTCTCCTGGCAGGGCCATCCCCATAGCAGTGAAATTTGCACTGAGTATGGGCCTGCTATACTCTTTGTACTTGCTTCTTTGAGTTTATCTGGAGTGTGTTCTTGTCGGGTTGTGTATTGTATTGTTGTGTATTGGTTTTCTTTTCAATAAACTTTGGTTGCTGGATAAAAATATAAAAAAAAAAAAAAAAATTGTAAAAAATACACTCTGAAGTGGTACTAAGGCAAAATAAAAATGATATATGATGCAGTCTGTCACTAGCATTAACAAAGCAGCCTTTGTCTTTCTGAGACCCCCCCCCCCCCCCCATATCTTTTTTTTATGTGTGTTATTTTTCAACTTCCAAACCAAGCTGGAAACAGCTGACAATGGTCAGCTTTTTTTTTATTAATTAATGTGAAAAAAAGGGTTTCTGTAACTGCTTAAAAAAAAAAAAAAAAAAAAAAAAAAAAGGTTGGCTGGCATTAGGCTTTAATTTGTTAGTCACTTATGTAAAAAAAACATTTAAAAAGGAAATTCATCTAACACTACCCTCTCAAGATAAATACCGCTCCATAGATAGAGAAGCCACCCTAAGGGGCCTTTCACACTGAGGAGTTTTTTAAGCGCTTTTGCCTTAAAAAAACGCCCGAAAAGCTCCAGAGAAATGCTTCTCTTTAAAATCAATGATTCACACTGGGGTGGTGCACTTCTGTTGCAGTGAAAAAAAATCCTGCTTGCAGCATCTTTGGAGCATGTTTGGGGAGCTAAAAAAAAGGTGCACCAAAAATCGCACCTTCCCAATGAAAGCAACGGAAAACTGGATGGAAAACAAATGGAAAAATGGAAATCCACGGTAAAAATGCCGCCACAATGTGTTTTTGGTGTGGTTTTTTAGCCACATGTCCTTTAAAAACCGCGCCGCAAATGCGGTAAAATCGCAGCAAGAATGCATATGCAGGACTCAAGAGAAAGCCAGCCGCCAGCGGAAAGAAAAAATACCAGGGTTATAGCTGATGGCTTCAGCCATAACCCTGGTAAACCACTTGCAAACCGTAATGTATATATATGTATTGCAGCCGACAAGTGTGTAAAACCACTACTACAAACCTACAGCAATGGTAGTCTTATACGCAAAGTGCATCCAAGTGTACCTGCAGCTTTGATTATGAGAGGTCTTACTCTTTCCGTTGGATTATTTTGATTTAATGCATTTTTAAAAAGAGAAGTTTTAGCCAATATTAGTTGCGAATACTCACACTTACTGGGTTCTAGATTTACAAACATTAAATATTCCAATCAATAATTTCACATGCAGAGAAAGCAATTCCCCCGGGCTATTCCCATATCCTTCGAATTAGACCATTATATGAGATATTCTGTTTACCGTGGCCTCATTGCAGACTGTGCACTTCACGACATGCTGATGAAGCTTTCCATCCAGATTAATAAGAGACTGGCACACGCGGCAGTTTATTACAGGAACTCCATTGGCATCTGGGCTGGCAATGGCTGTGTATGGAGGAGGTAATTCAGCTGCAAAGAAGAATTATTTTGTAAAAACTGACAGCCAACGTTTGCTGTAAACATCAACTCAGAGCAACAACATAGCTTAATGATATATAATAAACCCTAATGCTACCCGGTAATCACATTTATAACATTGCAGATCTAATTAGAGGTTGGTGCGGTAACGAAAGTCAGAAAATAGACTATTAGCAGAGTCTGTTGATAGAAACTGTAGATAACGCGACCTTTAATGATCTGCACGTCTAGCAACATTCTGCCGCTTCCTGAATTGGAGGACTGTCAAAAATCAAATGTTCGCTATATGCTTGTTTCAAAACTAACGTATTGCAAAATACTGTTCCCAAAGGTTATGTACACAGCCGTGTGGCTCCATCTGGTACATCCTTTTCTTCCTGATCAATGGTGGAAGCTTTCAGCAGAGCCGAGATCATTACTAGCCATTCTAAAGCTTAAAAGGAAGAGCAGTCTGTTGTGTAGAATGTTTTTTATATATACACCTGTTAAAAGGAATACGATCATTACTAAAGTGGACTTTCAGGAGGATATAAAAAATACAAAATTATTGTGCCTTTGTTTTATTTAATAAATTCTTTTTTTTTTTTATATTTATATGCAGTGTAAGTACCTGAGTTTGACCAGGTATCAGACCTTTGTAGTACCTGTACAGCAGGGCAGAAGTGTGCGAGGAAACAGCAGCACATGGAGCCAATTCGTTTTGTTGCAGGGTTTACGTGGAAACAAGAAAGATCAATGAGAGCAGAGAGACGTGTGCTGCTTCTCCTTTCACATATCCAAACCCCCTTAAACTCACCTTGCCCTTTCTCCTTTTCGCCCCTTTCTCCTCCACCTGTGTCAGCCAGTGATGGAGGTGATGTAATTAACTAGGACAGGGGTCAGCAACCTTTTTCCATTTAAGGGCCGGATTCAATGTATGTGAACGCATGGAGGGCCGCATTCACCTGCTAATAAATTAAGATAAAAATCTGGACCCCTTTACATAACAGCCCCTATACCTCTGGACCCTTTTGCATTACACAGCCCCTGTACCTCTGGACCCCTTTATATTACACAGCCCCCATACCTCTGGACCCCTAAACATTACACAGCCCCCATACCTCTGGACCCCTAAACATTACACAGCCCCCATACCTCTGGACCCCTAAACATTACACAGCCCCGTACCTCTGGACCCCTAAACATTACACAGCCCCCGTACCTCTAGACCCCTAAACATTACACAGCCCCTCTGCATATTACACAGCCCCCCCCCCCACTCCATGTTATGCTTTAAAATTGCGCACACTCATGGAATAGTGACAAACTACAGTACTTAAAAATTTTCATAGGCGAGGCTTTAAAAATTTATACAGGTTACCTGTTTAGAGCTACAGAGGAGGTCTTGCGCTAGAATTATTGCTTGTGCTCTAATAATTGAGGCGATAACTCACATGTGTGGTTTGAACACGGTTTACATTTGTGACTTATGTATGTATTCGCTTCTGCACGCGAGCACGGAGGGATGGGGCACTTTAATTTTATTTATTTTTTTCTTATTTAATTTTTTTATTTTTACACTGTCCCTTTAAAAAAAAAAAATTCTGATCACTTTTATTGCTGTCAGAAGAAATGTAAACATCCCTTGTGACAGCAAGTCAGTGACAGGTACTTTTTATGGAGGGATCCGGGGTTATAAGACCCCAAATCCCTTCTTTGCACTTTAAAAGCATTCAAAACGCCAACTTTGGCCGTTTTGAATGCTGAAATTTCTTCAAATTTGGCACCTTTAAGTCTTCTGTAACGCGCAGCAGCGTCAACCATACAACGCCATATTTAAACCAAGCCTCATTTTCAGATGCTGAGAAAGCGAGTCAAGCCTCGCCCTCAAAACCAGGCTGATCCTCGCATAAAGCGGCGCCAATACCAACAGATTAACCCCCACATGAACTGAGAGCATCCAATTGTTCGTCCCCGCGCTGCCAATCACAGACATTATGGACAGCCATAGGTATAGCCTCAATAGAGTAGATGCTAGAGGCAAAATCTGTATCAGCAACATCATTAGAGGCCGGTTACCATACATGATAATATAAACCATGTAATGTATTACGAATAAAATATATGGTGAAGAATCAATGCGAGTTAAAAAAAGAAGAAAGTGTATTATATTTCTGACAAACACCATGGACCATTGGATGCTCTCAGTTCATGTGGGGGTTGATCTGTTGGTATCGGCGCCGCTATACGCGAGGGCCAGCCTGGTTTTGGGGGCGAGGCATGACTCGCTTTCTCAGCATCTGATAATGAGGCTTGGTTTAAATATGGCGCTGTATAGTTGACGCTGCTGTGCATTATAATCCACTTTTCAGAGCGAGGCTTGTATCGAACGCCATGGCGCCATTTTACCGGAATAGGAAGCTAACCACTCTTCAGAGTGAGGCTTGAAATGCACGCCCCTGCGCCATCTTGCCAGCACAGGAAGCTATCGCGTTTACATACATTTGCTAATGAGGAGACACCACAGGTCTGTATCTCCTTATGGGGGTCACACCACTTTATTTAAACACAGCTGACCAGCACCCCAGATGATGTCTTGTTAGACAAAACACGTCGGGACGGGCTCCGCTGATGACATTGCATCAAATTATACCAAAGGGCTTTTTTATCTTCACAAAATGTGAGTGTTCCTTTTTTATTCAATAAATATCTCTTTGCTCAATGGAATTACACTATGTGGTCCTTTATTCTTCTTCCTAACCACATTTCACGGGAGAGTTTATACACCCCACTCCTTGATTGACTACCCTGCGGGCCACCGTTCTGGAGAGCCATTGGAAGGACCGTAGGAATATCTGATGTCTGATGTCCAACCAGAGGTCGCCTACAGGGATACCCCCCATTTCTTGGTGTGCTTCACCACAAGCTTTGTTGGCTCATCAGGCATACGTCCTTTTGAGTCCAAACCCTCCGGTAAGCCTTCATCCAATTGGTGGTGGATAATCTACTTGCAACTTTTCTTCACACCTATTTTCATCTTTTGATGCCATGATAATTCATGTCTGGACTCTTGCATGTTTGATTTTTTTTTTCTGTGGACTTCACGCTCACTTTATATACACAACTTATTTGCATTGTGGACTTCACAGGTTTCATTACATATCTATTTGTTTGATATGATCAACTCTATTCACACGTTTATTATATGGTTGTTACATGACAATCACTCAAATCTTAGTTTATTCTGAGATTGTTTATTAGCGCTGCACTTATATTTGTTTTATACAATCACTGTGACTTTTTTTTTTTAACTGTACTTAGCCACTTGTCGACCGTCATACGGCGGCAGGCCGTCACGATCCCGCGAACCATCATAGCTGTACATCGGCTCCTTTAAGCGGGATAGCAGGCGCGTGCTGCTATCTATCCCACTGGGGTGCCGATGGTCACGATGACTGCCGCAATCGCGGACACGAGAGCCAGAACAGGGACATGTGTGTGTATAAACACACAAATCCCTGTTCGGAGAGGAGAGGCAGATTGTGAGTTCCTACTAGCTAGGAACAACGATCTGTCATCTCCTCTAGTCAGTCCCCACCCCCTACAGTTAGAACACATACGAGGGAACACAGTTAACCCCTTGTCAATGGTCCCAAAAATGTGTCTGATCTGTCCGCCATGTCGCAGTCTGGATAAAAAATAAATAAATAGGAAAAATCGCTGATCACTTCCATTACTAGTAAAAAAAAAAAAATAATAAAAGATGCCATAGATCTTTCCCCTATTTTGTATAACTTTTGCGCAAACCAATCAATATATGCTTATTGCGATTTTTATTACCAAAAATATGAAGAATACATATCGGCCTAAACTGAGGAAAAAATTCGCTTTCTTTAAAAAAAATTAGGGATATTTAGTATAGCAAAAAGTACAAAATATTGCGTTTTTTTCAAAATTGTAGCTTTTATGTTTATAGCGCAAAAAATTAAAACCGCAGAGATGATCAAATACCACCAAAAGAAAGCTCTATTTGTGGGAAAAAAAAGGACGTCAATTTTGTTTGGGTACAGCCTCACACGACCGTGCAATTGTCAGTTAAAGCGACACAGTGCCGAATCGCAAAAAATGGCCTGGTGATTGAGCAGCCAAATCTTCCGGGGCTGAAGTGGTTAAAGAGGAACTGCAGCGGGCCAGTACAGTGATCTGTCATTGTATGCCAGAGCACAGCCTGAGGCGCGATCCTAGGAAACATCTGACTTTCCACAGTCACCAATAATAAACCGCCACCAAGCTTCTGGTAGCTATGATCCTTGTAGTCTCGTCTGCCTGGTTTTCAAGGACAACTCCACTTTCAAGAAGGAGAAACATAAATAAAAATACACTATGTTGTATTTGTACGCATGCTTTAAAAGCACATGAACTTTAATGGCATCCCAGTCTTAGACCGTAGGGTTCAATATTGAGTTGGCCCACCCTTTGCAGCTATAACAGCTTCAACTCTTCTGGGAAGTCTGTCCACAAGGTTTAGGAGTGTATCTATGGGAATATTTGACCATTCTTCCAGAAGTGCATTTGTGAGGTCAGGCATTGATGTTGAACGAGAAGGCCTGCCTCACAGTCTCCACTCTAATTCATCCCAAAGCTGTTCTATCAGGTGGTTGAGGTCAGGACTCTTTTCAGGACAGTCAAGTTCCTCCACCCCAAACGCGCTCATCCATGTCTTTATGGACCTTGCTTTGTGCACTGGTGTGCAGTCATGTTGGAACAGGAAGGGGCCATCCCCAAACTGTTCCCACACAGTTGGGAACATGAAATTGTCCAAAATGTCTCGGTATGCTGACACCTTAAGAGTTCCCTTCACTGGAACGAAGGTGCAAAGCCCAACCCCTGAACAACTCCACACCACAATCCCCCCTCCACCAAATGACTTGTACCAGTGCACAAAGCAAGGTCCATAAAAGGTCATGGGTGAGCGAGTTTGGGGTGGAGGAACTTGACTGGCCTGCACAGAGTCCTGATCTCAACCTGATAGAACACAGTTGGGATGAATTAGAGTGGAGACTGTATTTTAATGTTCTTAAAAAGTGCCTTTCCTTTTCAACTTGCATCCACTGTAATTCTCTGTAAAATTCAATGCAATATGACAACCCAAAGGTGTTCTTGTACACAGTTGGTGAACAAAACTTCCCCTAAAATGCCATTTCCTGCTTGTATGATTGGCTCACTGTTTTTCCCAGAGGTCTGCACAATACAATTCAGATTTTAGGCACCCTATGCAGGAAATTTCCTTTTTTCCATGGCTCATAATTACTACAAACAGTGCGATTTTGTTATTGTACGCCAAGATGATCCATGTGAAGCACGAATTGTAACAACAGATACTCTTAATTCAACTTATACCATTGACTAGCATTTCTGTTTATTATTATGTACTAATGGGCACCAGAGCCTTTCCACCATTCACTTCCAACCCAAGAAGATGATATACACAGGAATGTCCTCAATGGTGAGGTTTTATTGTGGCCTTTCCATTGGGGTGAATAAATCACAAGCCTGACTGTCCTTTACACTGACAGCAATTCACATGACATTAACATCAGCCAGAGTGGAAGGCAGACAATAGGGATTTAGGCGATAGTCTGCTGAAATCATTTTTACGTTTTGTGACAGGGAAAAATATAAAGCAAAGGAAGCTGGCAGATCTTCCACAGGACAAATGTAATGAATGCAGCCTTCTTGGCTAATTAGGACAGATATGTAAAAGGAGAATGCCGGATATAGTACAAAACTCAGCAATGATTATGCACATGTGTAAAAAAAATAAACTGCGCTGTGTCCTATAAACCCTGAAACTTCCAGCAGCTCTAGGTGAGAACAACACAAAAATAGACAATAAAATATGAGAGCTGCGCTCTATAAACAAATCTTGACAAATTGTGACAATTGTGAAAAATGTGACAATATGCGAGTCAACACTAATGCCCCGTACACACGGTCGGACATTGATCAGACATTCCGACAACAAAATCCATGGATTTTTTCCGACGGATGTTGGCTCAAACTTGTCTTGCATACACACGGTCACACAAAGTTGTCGGAAAACCCGATCGTTCTGAACGCGGTGACGTAAAACACGTACGTCGGGACTATAAACGGGGCAGTAGCCAATAGCTTTTGTCTCTTAATTTATTATGAGCATGCGTGGCACTTTGTCTGTCGGATTTGTATACACACGATCAGAATTTCCGACAACGGATTTTGTTGTTGGAAAATTTTATAGCCTGCTCTCAAACTTTGTGTGTTGGAAATTTCGATGGAAAATGTGTGATGGAGCCCACACACGGTCGGAATTTCGGACAACAAGGTCCTATCACACATTTTCTGTCGGAAAATCCGACCGTGTGTACGGGGTATAAGGGTTGTCGAGTCCATAGAAATAGGTAGGCAACACGAATAAACATGTCCTACCAAGTATTGCTAATAAGCAATAGACGAACACCAAGTGTTTGAAGTCCTCATCATGCAGATGACAAATTCACACCAACATGCAAAGTGCATCCGCCACCACATAAAGTGCATGCTTACCAGCTATCGCAAGCTGGATTGCTTGTGGCCAATACCCAGCCAGGGCCTTTGTCTCCAGGAATGGCAAGCAGCGACTCTGACCAGAACAGCCTCCAAACACCACTTGTAGGCAGATGGACCTATATCATCACAGAAGCTCAAAAGGATCCAGGGTCCTCGATTCTCATGATCTTGATAACCCAAAGGAAAGAAAAAGGCTTGCCATAGGTAAAACCAGACTAGTCATTTATTAAATAAAACAGTAAAGGAAAGGGGGGGGTGAAGAAAGGGTGATAAAGAAGGTGGGGGAGGAGAAAAAGAACGCAAAACCAGAAAAGCAGGGTCCTTCACCCAGGGCCAAAATCAAGCCGGTCCCAAAAATTCAACCGGGTTGCAAAGCCTCCCGTAGATAGGCATTGGTGTATACAAAATGTTGCCATGGCCTCCAAGTGTCCCGAAAGGTCCCCTCCCGATTGTATAAGGTTGCCAGAAGATCCTCCACGTCTCTGAGTTCATTAATTTTGGAATACCAAAGAGACCTTGAAGGCAGAATCACAGATCTCCAGAGCAAAGGAATACAAGCCTAGATACAGGATTTTAGTAATGAGAACGGTATTATTAGCAGTATACAGCATGGATTCATGAAGAATCGTTCTTGTCAAACCAATCTATTAACCTTCTAGGAGGAGGTGAGTTGCCATCTAGATAAAGGAAGGCCCGTAGACGTGGTGTATCTGGATTTTGCAAAAGCATTTGACACAGTTCCCCATAAACGTTTACTGTACAAAATAAGGCCTGTTGGCATGGACCATAGGGTGAGTACATGGATTGAAAACTGGCTACAAGGGCGTGTTCAGAGGGTGGTGATAAATGGGGAGTACTCAGAATGGTCAGGGGTGGGTAGTGGGGTAAGCCAGGGTTCTGGGCGGGGATCAATCCTGTTTAATTTGTTCATAAACGACCTGGAGGATGGGGTACACAGTTCAATCTCTGTATTTGCGGATGATACTAAGCTAAGCAGGGCAATAACTTCTCCACAGGATGTGGAAACCTTGCAAAAAGATCTGAACAAATTATTGGGGTGGGCAACTACATGGCAAAGGAGGTTCAATGTAGAAAAATTTTAAATTATGCATTTGGGTGGCAAAAATTAATGCAATCTATACACTGGGGGGAGAACCTCTGGGGGAATCTAGGATGGAAAAGGACCTGGGGGTCCTAGTGGATGATAGGCTCAGAAATGGCATGCAATGCCAAGCTGCTGCCAACAAAGCAAACAGAATATTGGCATGCATTAAAAAGGGGATTAATTCCAGAGATAAAACAATAATTCCCCGCTCTACAAGACTCTGGTCCGGCCGCACCTGGAGTATGCTGTCCAGTTCTGGGCACCAGTCCTCAGGAAGGATGTACTGGAAATGGAGCGAGTACAAAGAAGGGCAACAAAGCTAATAAAGGGTCTGGAGGATATTAGTTATGAGGAAAGGTTACGAGCACTGAACTTATTCTCTCTGGAGAAGAGACGCTTGAGAAGGGATAGGATTTCAATTTACAAATACCATATTGGTGACCGCACAATAGGGATAAAACTTTTTCGCGGAAGGGGGTTTAACAAGACACGTGGCCACTCATTAAAATTAGAAGAAAAGAGGTTTAACCTTAAACTACGTAGAGGGTAGTTGGAATTCCCTTCCACAGGCGGTGGTCTCAGTGGGGAGCATCGATGGTTTCAAGAAACTATTAGATAAGCACCTGAACGACCACAACATACAGGGATATACAAGGTAATACTGACACATAATCACACACATAGGTTGGACTTGGCATTTAGAAAGATGGAGACGAGGTTTCCGATGGGACCACACAAATTCCCGAAAGAGGGAGTTCACTTGTTTGAAAAACACAGGAGGTAGTCTAATGGGAAGAACTTGTAAGAACATATTGATATTTTATTTAAAAAAATAAATGTGCATTTACAAACTGTAATTGTAAATTTACACTATGCTATATACTTTTCTTGATTTCTGAGCTAATTTCTGAGCCCAAAGACAACAATTTTCCAAATTGTATTTAAAAATAACAGACAAAAAAAAAAAAAAAAAAAATCAGGTATGCATTTTAAAGCGTTTTTTACCCCAATATTTTATATTCCTGATATGTGCCTGCTGTACCATGTACTTGTATAAGAAAGTATCCTGTTTTCTTTGTTTTACTTCTTTTATGTGAAATCCCTGGTGTTCCTGCCAGTCCCTCTACTTTCCTATTAAAAACTGACCACACTAAGCAGGAGAACACAGCGTGTTCAGTTCTCTAGCTATGCTGGGAACCCAGTGTACTCTCCTCCAATGATCAGACTTGTCCTGACATGCCCCCCCCCCGCACAGCCATTCACTGGGAAGCTCAGTGTACTGCTGCTTCTCCTCCCCGCAGCTCTTATGCAGCTGAGAACAGAGGGAATGTGATCACTTATAAAAAAAGGGGGAAAAGGTATTTATAATGTTTCATTTCTAATTTAAACTGAATGGGTTGTTTTACAAGGGGATCGTTTATAATCACTTTAAGATAATGGTTATGGTTATGTTATAAACATATGTCTGATGCACACATTTCATATTATGTGTGGCTATGTATGACAAAACAAAATTATTAATTTATTTTTGTAATCATATTGTTATGGTGCCTTATTCTGTTTTCTGTCAGAAAACTGAATATTTGTTATAGACGCTCTTAATGTCCTAATTTCTGTTAAACCTCACTGTAACCACCTGATTTCTAATAATTGTTGGATGCCAATTACCAGATACAAGATGACATTCACCAAATGGCGGTTGTATAGATGCCCTGAGCATCCATCTGCCACAAAAGACGTCTTATCTTTTCTTTTTCAAAAATGAAAATAGAAGGGTATGAAATTGATCATTTAGATATTTAAGTCTCATTACCAGCCTGCCAACTGTCACAAACTAAACCAAAATTTTAAAAGGAAATAAATTGTGCTGAAAGAAATAGGTAGTCTGCCATTGCTGGCTGCTAGTCCTGGATAGGCTAGCCACCCGCCACGCTAACTCAAATGGCTTCAAAACTTTATCATTTCATTTATAACAGAGAGTGGATATCGCTATCCACACAATATTATACTTTACGTGACTATTCCACTCATTCTGGCAAGCATGGTGTTGCCAAATGTGTTACACAATCAGTGTTTACGTACACATGTCCTAGGTGCGCGTACGTTTAACCACTTGACCCCCAGGCTCTTTTCTGACACTTTTGTTTACATGTAAAAATCATTATTTTTTTGCTAGAAATTTAGTTAGAACCCCCAAATATTATATATATTTTTTATAGCAGAGGCCCTAGAGAATAAAATGGCGGTTTTATACTTTTTTTTTTTTTATTTGTACAGCGGTTTTTCTAACGCTATTTAAAAAAAATACACTTTTTGAATTTTAATGCAAAAAAAAAAAAAAAAAAAAAAAGGAAATACAGCTAGTTAGCCGCTAGGATTGCTTTTACAAGAGAGCCGACCGCTGGCTCTAAAAAACGGTACCGTTGCCTGCAGCAGACATCATCCCAGTGTAACCACTTGAAGTCTTAGATTTGTTTTGTTTTTTAATAAAGGACTTGTCAAAATCTGCCTCCTGTGTTTTTTACACTACACTTATTTTTTTTGGGCTGCATGCTCAGATAAGGGTCTGGTATGGATTTTGAGAGGACCCCCACACCATTTTTTTTGCCGTGGGGTCCCCCTTAAAATCCATACTAGACTCAAAGGAATCCCCAAGCTGTTTTTTTTTTTTAAATTACTAATGGCGGCCCTTTTGTATTACAAAATCGTTTTGGAACAGCAAATCCGAATATACAAAAGGAATTCTGAAAACAAATCATTTTTTGGTGGCTGTATTAGTTTTTTTAGTTTTTTAGTTAGTTTTCACCTGGTGATCTGATCAGTAACACCTCCTGTATTAGCATTCCCCGGCTCTGGATGAAGTAGCAAAAGGTCACCTTTGGACAGCAGCTTTGTCAGACTGGGGGGGACGGAGTGTTAGATGCACTAGCAGATTTAAATACGCTAGCGAACACTTTATAAGCATTTTTTTTTCTTTTTTTGGATAAAGGTTTTACATAAATAAAAGCTGATCAATGTAAGTACCCCTGCCAGTGTTAAAGAGGCTGTAAACCTCCCCGTGCATTGTTTAGGAAATATTCACTGTTTACTGCGCCGA
This sequence comes from Aquarana catesbeiana, assembly GCF_042186555.1. Taxonomy (NCBI): domain Eukaryota; kingdom Metazoa; phylum Chordata; class Amphibia; order Anura; family Ranidae; genus Aquarana; species Aquarana catesbeiana. The sequence goes on from NC_133328.1 coordinate 563,508,234, forward strand.
TGGATGATGTATCTGCGCATGCGCTCTGAAGGAACGGCCGCCTGTGCCATTTCTTCAGGAGCGTCTGCTGTGACTGGCGGCTCCCGCGCACTTGTGCGGGAGTGACATCATGTGACTCCGGCCAGTCACACAGCCGGAGTCCGCGGCCCCGGAAGAAAGACGGGCGAAGATGGACGCAGCCTGCAGCGAGTACAGTGCGGGCTTCGTTTGTAGGCAAGTGTCACATAATGTGCTAGTATGCGATGCATACTAGCACATTATGCCTTTATTTTGCAGAGAAGAAGAAAGGAAAAAAAACATCAGGGTTTACTTCCTCTTTAAATGGTTTGTCTCAACCCTGTAAACTGATACATTATCAGGAGAGCTTGCTCTTTTGAAAAAAACGACAGACTGGCTGGATCAGCAAATGAAAATAGAAGAAAGAAAACCTACAGATATTAGATCTAAAAATTAGTACGCTGCAATATAATAAATGTTTGCTTTTGGGTTTAACTACTTGCCGACCAGCCGCCGTCATTGAACGGCAGCACGTCGTCTTGTTTCCGTGAATAGTTGTCGTACGTCGGCTCGGAAACTCTAGTTTGTGGGCGCGTGTGTGCCCACTGGCCAGCGGGTGAGCCAATCAACGGGTGGGGCAGACTCGATGTCCGCCGGCCACCTGCGATCGTTCCCTGCAGTGACAGAACGAGGATCTGCCTGTGTAAACAAGGCAAATCTCTGTTCTGAGAGGGGAGATCACACAGATCCTTTCTGCTATGCAGGAAGATGGATCTGTGTTTTGTCCCAGGCAGCCCATCCCCCATACAGTAAGAACACACCTGCAGGGAACACAGTTAACCTCTTGATTGCCCCCTGATGTTAACCCCTTCCCTACCAGTGTCATTAGTACAATAACAGTGCATATTTTTAGCATTAATTACTGTAATAATGTCACCGATTCCCAAAATAAGTGTCAAAAATGTCAGTTAGGTGTCCGATCTGGCCGCCGCAATCCCGCTAAAAATCGCAGATCACCGCCATTACTAGCAAAAAAAAAATAGTAATAAAAATGCCAAAATCTATCCCCTATTTTGTAGATGCTATAAATTTTGCACAAATCAATATACACTTATTGCGATTTTTTTTTTTTTTACCAAAAATGTGTAGAAGAATAATATATATCAGCCTAAACTGAGGAATTAGTTTTTTTTATATATTTTTGCATAGTTATTATAGCAAAAAGTACAAAATATTGCTTTTTTTTCCGAAATGGTCACTCCTTTTTGGTTTAAACTGCCTGAAGAAAATTAAAAAAAAAAAAAAAAAAAAAAGGGGGATATTTATTATAGCAAAAAGTACAAAATATTGTGTTTTTTTTTCAAAATTGTTGCTCTGAATACACTGAATACATATCGGCCTAAACTGAGAAAAAAATTACTTTTTTTTTTTTTAAATAAAAAATGGGGATATTTATTATAGCAAAAAGTACAAAATATTGTGTTTTTTTTTTCAAAATTGTTGCTCTGAATACACTGAATACATATCGGCCTAAACTGAGAAAAAAATAACTTTTTTTTTTTTTAAATAAAAAATGGGGTTATTTATTATAGCAAAAAGTACAAAATATTGTGTTGGTTTTTTTTTTTTTTTCAAAATTGTTGCTCTTTTTTTTGTTTATAGCACAAAAAATAAAAACCACAGAGGCGATCAAATACCACTAAAAGAAAGCTCTATTTGTGGGAAAAAAAAGGACGTCAACTTTCTTTGGGTACAGCGTCGCACGATTGTGCAATTGTCAGTTAAAGCGACGCAGTGCCGTATCGCAAAAAACTGCCTGGTCATAAGGGGGGGGAAATCTTCCGGTCCTTAAGTGGTTAATACTGCTTTAAAGCATGGGGAAAGAATAGACAGAGGTAAAATGTTATATTTGCAAAGCTGTTTGGAATTAATGGATAAAAAAAAAAGATCTATAAAAATATGAGGAAGCTCTGTACAATTTCATTTTATGTAAAATGATTGATAATTGAGAAAACCAGGGACAGAGAAAGAAAGTTTAGAGACGGACGCACACGCGATGCAGAAGACATTCCAGCACAGTAAAGTAGAAATCTGAACATCAGCACAGATGTCATTATTGGTCAATATACAAATGAGTGCAGCGTGAAGCGTGGGGGATATGCTGACGTTTGCATTTATTTTGACCATATAGTGAAGGTGACATTCTGCAGGAAGCACCAGGGGGCACTAACCAGATGCCAGAAATGCAGACATGTGAACATGACGGAATCATGAAGAAAGCTCAGACCCCCCCCCAGGATTTGACTGTAGCATCTGAAGAATGTCCAGATTTTCAGGATTACAATATTCCAATCATATTAGCAGATTTACAGCTCGTCTCTCCTCCCAGCATTTCTCCAACGTCATTTTATTTTCCTGTTTAACCACTTCAGCCCCGGAAGATTTGGCTGCTGAATGACCAGGCCATTTTTTGCGATTCGGCACTGCATCGCTTTAACTGACAATTGTGCGGTCGTGCGACGTTGCACCCAAACAAAATTGATGTCCTTTTTTTCCCACAAATAGAGCTTTCTTATGGTGGTATTTGATCATCTCTGCAGTTTTTATTTTTTGCGCTATAAACAAAAAAAAAAGAGCGACAATTTTGAAAAAAAAAAAAAACAACACAATATTTTGTACTTTTTGCAATAATAAATATCCCAATTTTTTATTTAAAAAAAAAAAGCTACTTTTTTCTCAGTTTAGGCCGATATGTATTCTACATTTTTTAAAATTTTTTTATTTTTTACCAAAAATAAAAATCGCAATAAGCGTATATTGATTGGTTTGCGCAAAAGTTATAGCGTCTACAAAATAGGGGATAGATTTATAGCATTTTTATTATTTTTTTACTACTAATGGCTGTGATCTGCAATTTTTAATGGGATTGCGATATTATGGCGGACACATCAGACACTTTGGATACATTTTTGGGACCATTGTCATTTATACAGCTATCAGTGCTATAAAAATGCACTGATTACTGTAAAAATGTCACTGGCAGAGAAGGGGTTAATACTCGTGGCCGGCGATCATCGCGCGCGCGCCTGCTATCCCGCTTAAAGGAGCTGACGTATAGCCATACCTCCCAATATTTTGAGATGGGAATGAGGGACACCTACTAGCAAACTTATTTAGGTATAGGACACGCCTCCTGCCACCCCCCTTAACCGCTTAAGGACCAGCCTCGTTTTGGATTTTAGGTGTTTACATGTTTAAAACAGGTTTTTTTGCTAGAAAATTACTTAGAACCCCCAAACATTATATATGGTTTTTCTTCTAAAACCCTAGAGAATAAAATGGCGGTCGTTGCAATACTTTTTTTTTTTGCACCGTATTTGCGCAGCGGTCCTAAAATCGCACTTTTTTTGGAAAAAATTCACTTTTTTGAATAAAAAAATAAGACAACAGTAAAGTTAGCCCAATTTTTTTTTTATATTGTGAAATATAATGTTACGCCAAGTAAATTGATACCCAACATGTCACGCTTGAAAATTGCGCCCGCTCGTGGAATGGCATCAAACTTTTACCCTCAAAAATCTCCATAGGCGACGTTTAAAAAATTCTACAGGTTGCATATTTTGCGCTACAGAGGAGGTCTAGGGCTAGAATTATTGCTCTCGCTCTACCGGTCGCTGCGATACCTCACATGTGTGGTTTAACCACCATTTTCATATGCGGGCGCTACTCGCGTATGCGTTCGCTTCTGCGCGCGAGCTCGTCGGGACGGGGGGGTTATAACATTTTTTATTTTATTTTTATTATTTATTTTACAATATTTTATTTATTTTTACACTGTTTTAAAAAAAAATGGTGTCACTTTTATTCCTATTACAAGGAATGTAAACATCCCTTGTAATAGAAAAAAGCATGACAGGACCTCTTAAATATGAGATCTGGGGTCAAAAAAACCTTAGATCTCATATTTACACTAAAATGCAATAAAAAAAAAAAAAAAAAAGTCATTTAAAAAAATGACATTTCAAAAAATGTGCCTTTCAGAGGCGTGGACGGAAGTGACGTTTTGACGTCGCTTCCGCCCAGCAGTGTCATGGAGACGAGTGGGCGCCATTTTAGCCTCACTCGTCTCCAGACACACCACAGAGGAGGACGCGATCGCCTCCGCAGCTACCGACGGCTCCGGTAAGCGGCGGAGGGCAGCGGATCGCGGCGGGCCCTCTCCCGCCACCGATAAAAGTGATCTCGCAGCGAATCCGCCGCAGGGACCACTTTTATCTGAAAGCCGGCCGCCGCACGAAAACGGGGATACTGGGGTTATGGCAGCTAGCTGCTGCCATAACAGCGATATCTGCCGCCAAAGTTTGGACGTACATCGTCGTGCGGCGGTCGGTAAGTGGTTAAAGGAGAATTAACCCAAAAAAAAAAAGGTTAATTAAATCCACAAGGGCTTTTTTTTTTACCACTTCTATTCCTTTATATTGGTTTTTAAAATTTACAAATGCAGCTATTTAGAATTTGGATGAAAGGTTTAGCACTGGGAAACACTTTTTGAAAGATAAAAAGTGCATTTTATATACAACTTTATAGATCAGACCAAAGTGAGGTATAGCTACGACGGCTTGCGGGATCGTGCCGACCTGCCGCAGTATAATGATGGCCGGCAAGCGGTTAAAGTAGAAGTTCACCCAAAACCAAAGCCACAGACATGGTTGGCAGGGGATTGTCTGTTGACAGACTGTTGTCCTAAAATCTTACCATTATTGCGCTCTTTTTGACAATTGTTGTCCAACTTTCGGCCAACAAATGTTGGATGGCAGGCTAGTAAATTTTTGGTGGACAACGGTTTGACGTCAGATTTTCGTATGGTCAGTACACAAATCCGTCACACAAAAGTCAAAAGTACAAACACACATGCTCGGAATCAATGCTCACCCAACACGAAATTAGCAGAAGGCGCCCAAAGGGTGGCGCTCAAGAGCTGAAATTGCTTGTAGTACGTCACTACGTTCTTGTTTGTGGCACAACAATTGTGTACCGTTAGTATGCAAGACAAGATCCTGGCACACGTCCTTTTGACAAAAATCAGACGCTCAGTTGGCCAACAATCGTACCGTGTGTATGAGGCTTTACTCAAAACCTACTTGCAGCCACATTCTAAAATGAATCTATCTAGTCCTGTAAAGTAGAAATCGCTATACATACCATTTCTGCAGCCGCTCCGGTCCCACGCTGAGCTGTCAGCAGCAGCTTTGCTGTGTGGGAGTGTGCAGAAGAGGCAGCTGACAACGGGAGCCCCATAGTAACTCTATGGGTGACGTCACTTCCCAGCCCTTGTCGTCTCTCTCCTGCACACACCATTCGCCGCTGCAGACCGGATCGGCTTCGGAAAAAGATATGTTTCTTCCTTACAGCGTTAAATTCGTTTTAGAATGTGGTTGCGAGTAGATTTAGAGAGTTAGTTAAGTTTTGGGTGAACTTCTATTTTAAAGCTGAACTTCAGGGAAAAAATTGGAAACATTCCTTGCAGTGGAGCTCCACCTGTATTGTAAGGGTTAAATGCTTGTTTTTGTCCAGACTACCAATAAACAGCAGGTTTACTTACCTTCATTTTTTGCTCCCATAGGCTTCCTCCTTTTTGTGCAACCTATCTCTGATGCTCCATCTGTCGCTCCCAGATGTTATCACGTACAACGCAAAACCAACAGTCCTCCATTGTAAGTGAGGACACCAAGGGCCTGCCCACAACCTGGGGTGTTGGAGGTAATAGGATAGTGCCAGCTGCTGCTGTCAGGGGAGAAGGAGAATGTAAGTAAATCTGCTTTTTAATGGTGTCCTAGACAAAAACAAACAAAAAAATGGCCCCACTGCAAAGATACTTTTGAAATTTCCCTACACCCTACACATTCCTTACCCTTTTGTCCCTGCTGTATTTACCTCCATGGATGATTAGCTGTCACTACCCACGCAGCTGGTACAGTGGTCTGAGGATTAAAAATCTGCTGTCTTTTTCCAGGATAGATCAGAGTAATTCTAATTGGACAAGTGCTGGCACCTGACCTCTTTGACCAATTGGTATCACTCTGATCAGTCCCAGCACCCCTAAGGAAAAAGGGGGAAGAAGAGCAGAAGTGCAGCAGGGACCGGGGAGGGGAGGATGTAGGGTGTTCGTTCACCTTTTCATTTTTTATGAAACTTGCATGAAGATAAAAAAAACCTTCTGTGTGTAGCAGCCCCCCATCTCGATCCAGTGATGTTGCATGAGAGTCTCGGCTGTCAGCATGTCAACAGCTCTCTGTGCATTGCGGTGCCATACATTTTGTATGGAACCCCCAAATATCCATATATTTCATCGAACCACAAAGAACTGATGTGTACCATCTGTGTGTTGCGGTGTGCTGTGTTGAAAAAAAAAAAAAAAAAAAAGTATTGTGGTGCAATGTTTGTTGCGGTGCATTGATTGTTAAATCCTGTGTTGTGGTGCCATTGACTGCCTAGTCCAAATATCTGTTTAAATTACTGCCATAGATTATCTAAATAAAGTAATCTAAACTGTTTGGTAAAAGACGAAAAAAAAAAAAAAAATCAGGCTTCCAACATGAAGAGACTTGAGCAGAGCGCAGTGCTAATGTGCCTATCCCCCTACATCAATCTCCGTCTGACACATGCAGCCAGGCGGAAAAGCAGCCCACAGCCAGGCTCCAGTTAATGTCTGAACCATTTGGACTTTATTAGTCACACATGTGAGAAGGAGCGAGGGAAATGACTTTTTTATGTACTTATAGAAGATATACAGCCCTTGTTTTTCTTTCTTGAGCGTTACAAAATCTGGAAACCATTATCCTAGAACATTTTTTAGTGAAATGCATATTAACAATGTGATCTTTCTACCATTGGTATTAAGAAAGCTTTTGTTTAGTAAACATTCCTTATCAAAGAGGGAAAGGCCAATCACATTCATGCTTTTATACTGTTATCGCCATTTTGCAGACGAGAAGATATTTCTCCAATATTGACAGCAATGAAGATATCTCTCTATTCTAACTCCAGGACCCGCAGTCAACGTCGTTAACCTAGGGTTGCCACCAGTCCAGGATTCACCCGGACAGTCCGGGTTTTGAATCAGGGGTCTGGGTTTCCGTCCGCCTGAAACTGGGATACTATATTCAGACTGGAATGTTGCTCGGAACAGAGCTTGACAGGAGGGTGAGGGGGCATCATGTTCGCCACATTACTATTCTCTTTGGAGAGCCCAAAGGTTTCCCAGGTCTGTGGCAATCAGTGGCGGCTGGTTCTCAATATTTTTTTTGGGGGGGAGGGTGGGAGCAGTGTCAAACAATCATGGAGTCCCCTGGGAGGCAGATGGCAGTCAATCAGTGCCCCCCCCCCTGTGGGAGACAGACAGCGGCGATCAGTGGCCTTACCTTAGGAAGGGCCGATGCTCCAGCTTGCAGGTTGCAGGCTTCAGGGAACAGGCCAATGCTGCTCCTTGCAGGTTGCAGGCTCCAGGGCTGGGCCATTGCTTCTGCTCCCAGCCAAACAGGAAGTGGGTCCGATTGGCCGGGAGTTCTAAGACTCCCTGGCTAATCAGGTCTCAGGATCGGCTTCCCGATTGATTGTCCGGGAAGACAATCAGGAAGTTAATAGCGAACATTAATTCACTATTGTCACACAACTAGATGGGCTCAGGGTGCAGTGCTCTGTGCCCGAGCCCACCCTTTTTTAAAAGCCTATTAGAGCCTCTGGCTCTACTCACATGCTTTAAGAAAAAAAACCAAAAAAAAAACCATTGGAATCCATGCGTTTGTCACCCTGCAAGTAGATTAGGGGGCCGGATGCATAGATTAGGGGGGGCAGCACCCCTGCGCCCCTAATGGATGGGCCGCCACTGGTGGCAATACTATAGTGTATACTAAAACAAAACAAAAACTAATGTACTGTGCGCTGCTAAAGTGTTCGGTTTGAGTTGGCTTGAGGAAAAAGTGGCGACCCTACTTCAGCGCACATAGGTAGGTTATATTAGATCCTTCACTCTTCTCCATAGAATATAGGGAAAAGAGAAGGCATTAGGGGCTAGCACTAAACATCAAAGCACCACATCCCAAAATATAAGAATCAAAACCACTTGTAGGACATTCAAAAGAGAAGCATGGCCAAAGCTTTTTTGGTCATGCTTCTGTAGAACCCTGGAGTTTAGGAAGGGTTGCTCCCCACAAATTTACCTGCCAGGAATAATTATTCTGGTTGATTGTTAGAGATCTATTGATTTCTCCCTAAGTTTGGCCCCATTGGACTTTTTTCTTCTACCACTAGGTGGCCGGGTACTTGGTGGTACTAGATGAGAAGGGCAATGCAAGGTCAGGTTATGGGTATATTGGGTATCTCAGCCAATGGGCAGGGGTTTTCTTGAATCCCTTGGCCTGCTGGGAGAGTATAATATATATATTATATATATATATATATATATATATATATATATATTTATTTATTCGGGTGGAGTCAGATGATCTAGGTTCTGTGCCACCTGGACGGCTGTCTGGGTGGACATGTGTTGTATTGCCCGGGCTTCTAGGCCAGGGATTGGGCCTATCCCGGGCACATCTGGCTGCTAGGCTGTCTGAGGGACTATCCAGAAGCAAGAGAGCAGCGCAGGGTTGAGATTGCGGCTTGCAGTCCAACCAAAAGTGACGGTTCTGCCGGCCGGAGAACCTGTCATGGTCGGAGGTAGAGGGGAAGCTGTCACCAGCAAGGGACTATCCGCCTTATTACCAGGGACCACAGTGAGTAACTGCTGCTCCGGTACTTGCTTCATTCTCACCAACTGGGGACGGTGAAGAATTGGGAAACTTCAGTGGGTATCAAGCCAGGGACCCAGCCAGCGGAGGGGACGCTTGCAGAGTAGCCTTGTGTGTCAAGCCAGGGACCGAGCAGGCCAGTGGGGGTGAAGCATGAGAGGTATCTAGAGTGCCAAGCTAGGGACCCAGCAGAGAACGGGGGTGACGCTTAAGGAAGATACCATCGTGAAGATTGGAGGAGCTCAAGGGATTTAGTGGGTCTAGTGAGAGACTGGGAGCTCAGTGTGCTGAAGAACTATAAGGAGCAATTGTAGTGAAAGTGAAGGAACTGTTAAAGACTGTTGCCATAGGAGACAGCTTTCCTACACATGCAGATATGGCATCTTGCTGGGTGCCTTTCCCTGCATGGCTGTCCTCCTATTGAAGTCGGAGTCTGCCGATTATTCTTGCAACTATCTATGGGTGTCCTGGCCCTAACCCTCTCTCCTCCAAAAACAGTTTCTGAAGAGAAAAACTTTCTTTTGCATTCAAGAAGTGTCTGGCGCCCAATAACTTTAAATAAGTATACACCCACCATGCCTCCCAACCCACTACATACAGAAGGAGGTCAGCTATCCCTGGCCCTGGAGGTTCTCATTGGATCAAAGGAGGCCTGGAACCTTGCTACACTTCAGATTTAGAATACTTTATTAATCCCAAGGTAAAAAAAAAAAAAATAGTACTTTTCTCTTGTGGGTCACAAGAGTGCTCTTACCTGTGCTCTCCTGGGTCCCAGAATCAACTGGCAGCAAGCTAAAGCCCACTGTCAGCTGATGTCACAGGGCCACTCCAGTGAGAACTGAGCGACCATCAATCATGTGATTGGTTCGCTCTTGGGCTTAGAGCTGGCAGAGGACAGCTGCAGCATGGAGGTGTGCATTTATTTTTTTCTATAACCCCAAACTTCTCCTTTAGGCCAGCCATACACAGCTGAGATTCGAAATGTTAATGGACAGGCTGAACGTACCAAGTTGATCGATCGATCAACCAGGGTACAACCAGCCTGCTGAATTCTCTTGCGATTATTGCTTTTGCCACTGGTGTGGAAGACTTTCCCTGTTGGTAAAAGACAATTGCTGATTCCCATCAGCACTGTCTATGTTGATGGGGGAATCGTGTGAATTTCTTTCTTGCAACATGTGGAGGAAAGAAATACACATTATTCCCTCCATCAACACAGACAGTGCCGACGGGGGTAAGAAATTTGCACCGTGTATGGCCAGCCTTATGCCCGGTACACACGGTCGGACATTGATCGGACATTTCGACAACAAAATCCATGGATTTTTTCCGACGGATGTTGGCTCAAACTTGTCTTGCATACGCACGGTCACACAAAGTTGTCGGAAAATCCGATCGTTCTAAACGCGATCGGATTTTGTGCAACCCGGCGGGTTGCACAAATAAAGCAGACACCAGTTGTTAACCTTCTATGAGGAGGTGAGTTGCCATTTAGATAAAGGAAGGCCCGTAGACGTGGTGTATCTGGATTTTGCAAAAGCATTTGACACAGTTCCCCATAAACGTTTACTGTACAAAATAAGGTCCGTTGGCATGGACCATAGGGTGAGTACATGGATTGAAAACTGGCTACAAGGGCGAGTTCAGAAGGTGGTGATAAATGGGGAGTACTCGGAATGGTCAGGGGTGGGTAGTGGGGTCCCCCAGGGTTCTGTGCTGGGACCGATCCTATTTAATTTGTTCATAAACGACCTGGAGGATGGGTAAACAGTTCAATCTCTGTATTTGCGGATTATACTAAGCTAAGCAGGGCAATAACTTCTCCGCAGGATGTGGAAACCTTGCAAGTAGATCTGAACAAATTACTGGGGTGGGCGACTACATGGCAAATGAGGTTTATTGTAGAAAAATGTAAAATAATGCATTTGGGTGGCAAAAATATGAATGCAATCTATACACTGGGGGGAGAACCTATGGGGGAATGGAAAAGGACCTGGGGGTCCTAGTAGATAATAGGCTCAGCAATGCTGAGCCTAACTAAGCAAACAGAATATTGGCATGCATTAAAAAGGAGATTAATGCAAGAGATAAAACTATAATTCTCCCGCTCTACAAGACTCTGGTCCGGCCGCACCTGGAGTATGCTGTCCAGTTCTGGGCACCAATCCTCAGGAAGGATGTACTGGAAATGGAGCGAGTACAAAGAAGGGCAACAAAGCTAATAAAGGGTCTGGAGGATCTTAGTTATGAGGATAGATTGCGAGCACTGAACTTATTCTCTCTGGAGAAGAGACGCTTGAGAGGGGATATGATTTCAATATACAAATACCATACTGGTGACCCTACAATAGAAATAAAATGTTTCTGCGGAAGGGGGTTTAACAAGACTCGTGGCCACTCAATAAAATTAGAAGAAAAGAGGTTTAACCTTAAACTACGTAGAGGGTTCTTTACTGTAAGAGCGGCAAGGATGTGGAATTCCCTTCCACAGGCGGTGGTCTCAGCGGTGAGCATTGATAGCTTCAAGAAACTATTAGATAATCACCTGAATGACCGCAACGTACAGGGATATGTAATGTAATACTGACACATAATCACACACATAGGTTGGACTTGATGGACTTGTGTCTTTTTTCAACCTCACCTACTATGTAACTATGTAACTATGTATGTAACTCTGAAGTCAATACTTTAAAGTGGAACTTCACTCTCTCAATGAACATTGACTATTATGCATACTTATGCTGCTAGCCTTAGTAAACAGATACAAAAGGTATATCATATTTACTTCTTTTCAATAGTTTTTTTTTACATTTCTTTGGTTATTTCCTACTTCCCATGTCTAGGCTAGGGTTGCCACCCATCCAGGATTCACCCGAACAGTTCGGGTTTTGAATCATGTGTCCGGGTTTCAGACCACCTGAAACCCGGACACATTATCAGACCGGACTGTGGCTCCCTAAGTAACTGAGTACCACAACCGCCAAGTGTATAGGTGTGTGCACACCATAATCACTAGGTTTGCCAACCACCCAGAGGGCTGGCTGCAGTTGTCTAACACAAGTGTCTGTGACACTCTCTCTCACACTGCCCACAGCCAGAACAGCCCCCCCCCCCCATTACCACCACCTCCAGGGATGGGAGAGGAGAGAGGGCTTGATCGGCTCCTCCTGCCCCTACCACTCTGTATCTGCTGCTCACATTCCAATACCCAGGTATATATGTGGGAGGGAAATCTGAAGCCCAGCAGCCGGAAGATATACAGTATAGTGGATGAAAGGTGCCTGTGCCTCCATCCTCAGATAAGTGAGCTTGCCATCCACTGTCCGTGACTGAAGTCTCCTCCCTCCCTCTCTGCTCTCTCCTGCCTCCCAGCGAGTGAGTACACTAAAAGTTAGAGGGACTCAGATGTAAGGGTGCAATGAGGACTCTGATGTAAGGTGGGCTTTGGTGAGAAGAAAACCCCTTACATCAGAGTTCCCCTTTTCACCAGAGTCCACAGCATCGTTCCCCTCCCCCCCCCCATAAAATTTTGCTGTGCACCACTAAAGTTTTCAGGTTTGGCTTCAAGAAAAGGTGGAGACCTTGGCCAAGGCAAATGATTTTATACATCCCCAGGTGTCTTTAGGAGGGGGGTTTTCCCAGCTAAGCACACCCTCCTGCCTGCATGCCTGAACTAAGGGCAGATAGATTCCAGGAAGTAAATGCTACATGAATCATCTGTCCTTACTCAAGATCGCTACAGCTAGAAATGCAAGGGGATGTTTTTCTAAGTGAGAATACAGCACAGAGACATGGATGGATGGGTAGTTTGCTTTGAATATTAAAAACAAATTAAATAGTGTTTTTTTTTTTTTTTTTGGTGCTCGGATACAGCGAGTTAAGTCAGGTGGGTAGAAAGGTCTTAGTGAAATTAGAGGTCCTGGTCTACATATCTGCTCCAGGTCAGTGAAAGTACTAAAGCCATTAGAACAGTATGGAGGTTAGACAATTAGCATTTTCAGAAGGAAAGGTTAGTAATAACATACCCCATATTGTCTCTACACATCTCCTTTAACCACTTGCCGACCGCAACGTATACATATATGTTGCAGCTCGCAAGTGGTTTACCGGTATTATGACTGAAGATATCAGCCATAACCCTGCTATTGGTTTTTTTAGCAACTTTAATCGCCTTTATGGCCTTGGAGGACCAGGGTGAAAGTAAACTTTTTTTTTTTTTTTTGCTTTTAAAAAAGGTCTTTTGGACCCCAGATCTCTTCATAAAGAGGACCTGTCATCCTTATTTCTATCACAATGGATGTTTACATACGTGATAAAAAAAAAAACACACACACACACCTCATTTAAAAAAGGACAGTGTAAAAAAAAAAAAAAAAAATTTTTTAAAGCATCCCCATCCCTCTGTGCTTATGCGAACACATATGTAAGTTGTGCATGCATGTGTTCGCACCACACATGAGGAATCGCCACAAATGTTAGTGCAAGAGCAATAATTCTAGCAATAGACCTCCTCTAACTCTCCTCTAAATATAAACCTGTAAAGGTGTTTAAAACATTGCCTATGAAGATTTTTAAGTACCAACGTTTTTTGCTATTCCACGAGCGTGCGAAAATTTAAAGCGAGACATGTTAGGTATCTATTTACTCAGCGCAACATCTTTCATATTAAACAAAAACAAAATTTGGGTATAGTGTTTTTCTTTATTCATTAAAATTCATTTTTTTCCAAAATATAAAACGCTGCGCAAATACCGTTTGACATAAAAAAATTGCAACGATCGCCACTTTATTCCCTAGGGTCTCTGCTAAAAAAAAATAAATAAAAAGAAGATGTAATGTTTGGAGGTTATAAGTAATGTTCAAGCAAAAAATACTATTTTAAATGTGTAAACAAAAAGTGCCAGAAGTGGTCTTCAAGTGGTTAATTATAAAGTTATAAATGTTATCAAGTATAAAGTTAAAGGATAAGTCCACCCTAACACTAAAACCCCTGCATCTAGAGACCCATCTAGCCCTGTAAAGAAGAAATAAGTATACATATATTTTTTGAAGCCGATCCGGTCGGGTCTCCAGCGGCAGAAGCTCTGCAGAGGACACAGCCGACAACGGCCGTGAAATGAATGGGGAGTGACGTCCCCCATAGACTTCCTATGGGGCATCCCTTTCGGCTGTGTCCTCTGCAACCACCTCCATAGCGTAGCCGCAGCCGACAGCTCAGCGTGGTATCGAGTCGGAGCGGCTTCAAAAAAGGTATGTATACCAATTTCTACTTTACAGGTTAGTGTTAGATGGTGGATGTCTGTAGATGCAGGGATTTTAGTGTTGGGGTGGACTTCTACTTTAATTATAAACTATGCTTCTGTGCTATATCTCAGTGTAAAAGTAGAACGCCAATTAAAACTTTGTTTCAGAAAGAACGGGGGGGGGGGGGGGGGGGGAGACTGTATTGCAGCTTTGTATTACTGCTTGGATCTCCATTGAGGAGATTTTCCTTCACTTCCTGTCCTGGAAGCTGGTGCAACAGGAAATGAGGATAATATCAACAAAACAGGACACAGACAGGTTAGGGAGCTGGCCAAGGTTGGAACACCTACCTGGCCCTACTAAAACATAAGTACGGTTAAGGTTGTCTGTGTCCCCATTGGAAAGATCTGTCATCACTTCCTGTCCCAGAGGTACCACCTTCCTAGTCTGTGTCTCATGTTGGCTGATGTTCCACCGAGTTACGATATTGCTGGTTCCTTGTTTTATTCTTCATATGAGAAACCGTTTCATTGAGTTCACCTGATTGCTTCTCATAAAAGCCAAACCAATATGTGTCAGCCAAGACAAGGAGAAAAATAGTTCTCCATGAGTGGAGAATTATCTGGTTCATTGATTTTGTGCAGAAATGCCCATTATAAATGAATACAACGTATACAGTATAACTGCACTGAATATCATCGTGCTATAATGTTATTCAAAATGAGCTTTCCAGTTTAAATCACACTTTAAATATTGATTAATCAAAATGTTGCTTCCTTGAAGGGCAATGGTATTCTGTTTGTAGACAAGACTTCCTAGAATTCTGTCTTTCATGGAATATTTCATCTTTAGGAGACATACCAAAGAGCATCACGAGACTAGAGGGATGTCAGAAACCAGAAAACTCTTATTGCAATGCAGGCACTGTTCTTATGGCTGCAGTAGGCTGACACTCCAACTTTGCATTTACAAGTTTACCATCCTCCCCTGAACACCTATGGATTATTAGAAGCAGGTAAGTCTGCAATGAAGACTGATGAAATCTGTGACCGTGTAAATGCCCTATTGGGGATTCATTTTTTAACCCAACGCAACTGGGGTGTCATTTCACAAACTAGGTTATGTTTTAGGCAGACGTCATGCCTATATTATAAGTGTGTGGAGATTTATTCCGATTTATTCTGAATTGCACACCAACCCACATACCCAGCGTATAGAAACATGCCTGTCCTAGCACAACACAATGTAAAGATGTGAATGCGGTGTCTGTGCAGCAACTCTTCATAAGGCCATACTAAAGGCCCTTGGTATACTACACCAACAAATGGCCACTGCCCCATATAGAACTGACCTTTGCAGCAAGGAGCACATGGAAGGGCAACGCATGTCAAACAAAACCAAAGAAAATTCCCAGCTCAAGTTACCGACCAGCCTGCAACCAACCAAATTATCCTAACAGTAGGTGTTAAAAACAGGGGTTTAGATTGCACACATTTGCAAATACATGTGTAAGCTGCAGAGTCACTTTGCAGCACCCCAGTATTATCTGCACTAAAAAAATCCTGAATAATAATAATAATAATAAATAATAATATTTTTATTATAGGCACATTTTTTCCATACCTGGAGCTATAAATAAAACACAGGGAAATGTGCATGTATTGTAGAGATTTACTAAATACGATTGTTATTTTCCCCATACATTCTTTAACCACCTGTCAGCTAAATTGCTAAAATTGTAAAGTTTTTAATCATTTATGTATTTTTAGACCTAGATTTTATACAACTATTGAGTCTACCATTAGCAATGACATGCAGGAGATCCAGCAGGAGTTACCCTGAAGAAGTCACGTGATCGGTGATGACACGCGTAGGGACGGAATAGGCTGTTTCACATTGCTAGACACAGAACGAGTTCGCTGCTCGTAGGAGAGAGGTTTGCTCTGCATTGTTTTTATGTGAGTACATCTACTTAAAGATTTTTAATAAAGCATTACCTGGTTAAGACATACTTCACTATCAAGTACCTTTGTCCTGCATATTCCTGTACGTACATACCTGAGATGTGGAGGCTGAGCTAGGATCCGCGCTGGTCCAGGACCCCTGATAGGACCATAGCCACCTGTAATCAGCTGCCATTAGGATAACCCAACACCGGCAAGCGTGGATATAGGGACACGATGGAGGCTCAGGACCTGGCGTTTTAGCTACAATTCATGCGGTTGACCTAGCCCTGCTAGGTAAGGGGCCACTGCTTACATTAGTGTTTTATGCACGAAGAGGACACTGAGTGAATTGCATCCCAGGCACCCCACTGTTGTTTTGTTGAATACACCAGAACTTGCTTTTGCACTTTCAATGACTTTTACACTGGCACTTTAAATTTGCTGCACTTACTGGCATGTCATTGGTCATTTGTTTCGCAGGCCAGCACAATATATTTTATATCACTATTATTGGGACATTTATTTACATTATTTATTATCCATATTGCGTTGGATTGATGTGTTTTATTTGCGATATCTAGATCACCTTTAAGCACTGGCACTTTGTACGTTTTGCACCATTTATAAGGATATGTTTTTGATGGTTATTTCTGATTTATTCTATGTATTTTTATTTAGAATTATTCACATGAAGTAGTGTTTATGTCCCTTTGTGCACCAACACATGATTATCTAGATTTATATGTTTTTAGTGTCAACACTTATTTATGCGATTTTACATGCAATTTTTTTTTTTTGTCATTTAGTATATACCAACTGAAAAGGATTTTTTATGCACTTTTTTCACATACACAGGATGCTGATTATTAAGACTTGAATGTTTTTAGTGTCAACACTTATTTATGTGATTTATATGATTTATTATGCGATTTTATGTCATTTTATTAATTGACCACAGACAGAGATTTACAGCTTTCTTCTGGTTAGCGCAGCACCTCCCCCCCTATACCTCAGGAGTTCCCAGCAATTAACTGTAGGTGGAAGCCCTATCAAAAGCAATGGGAGTCTGAGAGCTCCAACAGCTAATCGCAGCCGCTTGCACGTATTCACCCATGGACCGATTACCTGCAAATGATCAGCCGTGAATGCAGACAGTCTGCTTCCAGGGACAATCATTTGCAGGTAATTGGTCCATGAGTGATTACGTGCAAGCGGCTGCGATTAGCTGTCGGAACTCTCAGACTCCCATTGCTTTTGATAGGGCTTCTGACATCAGTTAATCACCGGGAACCCCCACTGTATCCGCCACATGTAATCACTAACAGACCCAAGTGTGAATGGGGCCTTATGCTATGTAAGGCTGGGTTCATACTAGAGCATGGAGCAGCTCACAGCAGGGGGTCCACATTGCGTTCCCATTCACCGTTTCAGGTCCAATTTCAGTCCGAATTTTTGGCTGAATTTGGACCTGAAACGGACCAGAAGACGCACAGGACCCCTGGACAATTCGCTCCAGAGATGTGTGAAGTGAACATGCAAATTGGATGCAGGGAAACCCACATCCAATACTAGTGTAAACCCCGCCTAACATGTTACACCCATATATAAAAGTTGTAACATAGTGGAACCCCTCCCCCCTCCAACCACACCCCCTCTTACAGAATTCCTGGGCTTGTGAATAGATTCTGGAAATGGAGGACGGGCAGATGAATGACAAGATCTGCCTCCTCCAATCACAGAACATTTTACGTTTTAGGAGGCATCTGGCGGCTAGGCTGTCTGAGGGCCCATCCAGAAGTGAGAGAGCAGTGCAGGGTTGAGATTGCGGCTTGCAGTCTAACCAGAAGTGACGGTTCTGCCGGCCGGAGAACCTGTCAGTTGACTCGAAGTAGAAGGGAATCGGTTACCACAAAAGGGACCAAATCGTCTTTACCAGGGACCACAGTGAGTAACTGCATAGCTCCCAACTGTCCGTGATTTCGAGGGACTGTCCCTCATTTAGAAGAAAGTCCCTCTTTCCGCCTCAGGTGTCCCTCATTTTGGTCAGATCTATATAGTTGTATATAAAATGCACTATTTATCTATTCAAAAGTGTTTTACAGTGCTAAACCTTTAATTCAATTTCTAAATTGCTGCATTTGTAAGTTTCAAAAGCCAATATAAAGGAATAGCAGTGGTAAAAAAAATCCCTTGTGGGTTTACCCAATCATTTATTTTTCTACAATTCTCCTTTAAGGGGGCGTGGCAGGGCATGTGCGCTAGGACTACATACCTTTGCTAATACATGTCCCTCATTCCCATCTCAAAAAGTTGGGAGGTATGCAACTGAAGCAAGTACCAGAATCATATTCTCACCAAAGGGCACGGTGGAGAATCGGGAAACTTCAGGCGGTGATCAAGTCAGGGACCCAACCAGCGGAGGAGATGCTTGCAGAGCAGCCTTGTGTGTTAAGCCAGGGACCGAGCCAGTTAGCAGGGGTGGAGCTTGAGGAGTATCTGGAGTGCCAAGCTAGAGACCCAGCAGGGAAGCATGGGTGACGCTTGAGGGGATACCACCACAAACCTTGGAGGAGCGCAAGGGATTCAGAGTCAGTGGGTCTAGTGAGAGACCAGGAGCTCAGTATTGAAGAACTACAAGAGGCAGTCGTAGTAGAGCTGAAAGAGCTGATACGTTTGAGTTAGGAACTGTTAAAGGACTGTTACCATAGGAGACAGCAATCCTGCACATGCAGAAGTGGCACCTTGCTGGGGCCTTTCCCTGCACAGCTATTCTCCTATCGAAGTCTGAGTCTGCCAATTGAGCTTGCAGCTATCTGAGGGTGTCCTGGCCCGAACCCACTTCCCCCCCAAAATATATAAAAAGGACTGTCAAAAGAAATAAAACCTCTTTTAGATCCAAGAAGTGTCTGGCGCCCAATTACTTTCACTATCTTTGCACCCACTATGCCTCACAACCCACTACATATTGAAGGATGTCAGCTATCTTTGGCTTTGGAGGTTCTCATTAGACCAAAAGAGGTAAAAGACCTTGCTACACAGGCAAGTCTAATATATAATAAATCCAATTTAAACCAACTGGGAGTCTGTGGTGGGGAACTCTTGCCAGTCTTGCCAATAATTGATATAGAAAGGAAATCTTCCATCAGGGACACTAGATCCGGTGAGCACCAGGGATTTCTTTTCACTTTCTATTTTGGCTGTGGGACTGGAAGTGAAGCTAAATCTCCCCAATGGGATACAGATGGCAAAAGCAACCTTATGGATTTTATCATCCTCCCTTACACTATTTTTTACATATTTGTCTATGAATGGTAATAAAAATGCCTAAACTGTAATATTTTAGTGTTTAGCAGTACTCAAAGTGCAAGAAAACCCTAACTATAACTATTCTTCAAATGTTCCTTCCCCTCCTCCTACCTATGATCTGTATATTTTGAATCCACTCTGCGCCGGTCACGTGATCCTGCAGCTCTGTGTAAGGTACCGCTCAACGACTCTGAGTTCCTGGAGCCATGATGTCACCCATAGGCTCCCATGGCTCAGCCATTTTTTCGGCTCTCCCTTCTCTCCTCTGCAGCAGCCACTCACTGACACAGGGGAGCCGGAAATGCGAGATCAGGTTACTGGAACAGAACAGATTAAATTAGGTATACAGATCTTTTTTGTACAGTTTAGGCAGGATACATAGGAGGAGGGGGAAGGGAACATTTTTAAGAATACTTTAAAGTGTACTAAACCCAGGACCCGGAATTCAATGTATCTGGTCTCCCACAGTACACAGAACATGGAAATACAATAGTTTTAGTAAATATAAACTGCTAAATACCTTTTCTCATCAGCAGTTAGAACAGTCTTGTGACTTCTATCAGTGTCTGGTCAAAGCTTGTAGGAGGAGTTTTCATTATACTTTGATTGTCCTATAAGGCTGCAGGACCCCTGACCCTTTGTCTGGCCCAGTGCTGATCACATGCACCCTCCCAAGAAAAAAAATATCTAGCAATACACACCAAACTGAGCATTGTGCAGATTTTCCCCTAGCCTCTGTTCCACCAGGAGATGAATCGGGAACAGTGGAAGAAGGGGAGGATAAGAGAAGACAGGATCAAATAGCCTTTTTACACAATGCAGAGGATTAACCCTTTAGGTTCCACAGTGAGTATAACAAGCATGCTTTACTGCATATACACACTGATTTTTCTGTTCTGGGTTTAGTAACACTGTCCTGTTGGGTGAAAAGGCTGCTTTATATTATATAAAATAATACTGGAATGTGCAGTAACAAATGACAGCTGTCAGTGACTTAGGGAGCACATGCTCCAAGGCAGACTGCAACATAATACAGCAGAAGACATCTATGCAGGAGGCAACCTCTACACCCCACTGGGATATCAAAGGGGATATACAGGATGAATAATACATCTCCCTTGTTACTGGATCTGGAAAGAGCACTTCCCTTACATGTGACACCTCCCCAGGGTGAACATAAAAGACATGAGAGCGTGTCCCTGGGGGGGGTTTACTAAAACCATTTCTTGAGATAATTTTGCTAGGATGACACTGCAATCACACCAGAACTTCCATTCACCAATAAGGCAGCCTGCATGGTCAGCTTGCTTATTCATGTCACAAAATGAAAAGATCTACAACTATGATAGGGAAAGTAATTAGTGCATGTAATGGGGAGCTACCATCGCTGGGCTCCTTTTAAAAATGCAAGCTGACTGGCTGTTATGCCGATCATGTCTTCAATACTTTGAGTCACAAACCAGAACACAATTGCTGATTGGATAATCTTCTGTATACATCTGCAAATTTGTTCCAGGTTAGTAGTTCAGATTAATTAACTGGTATTAAACACTGAAGCAACCAAACAAAAATTATATATTGCAGCTTTTAATTTCGTAAAGGTGGTTGATGCAATAATTTTTCCTTTTTTTATTTATTTTCACCTGGTGATCCAGCCAGTAACACACTTCCTGTCTTAGTGTGTCCCCACTCTGGATGGAGGAGTGATGGAGACACCTATGGATAGCAGTAGCTTTGCACCGGTGCCGACACTAAGCATTTTTACAAGTACTGGCACTCGTGCAAATGCTCAGACACCAAAACCTATACCCTCGGTGCAATGCGATTTGAGCCCATACAAGATGAATGGGCTCAAACTGCACTGCAAAGAATCTCATGTGATTTGAACAGGAATGCGGTGCGATTCATGTCCAAATCACATGCGGTTTCCCACACTGGTCCTGTGTGAACCCAGGCGAAGCCTGAAGAAAGGAGGCAATTGAGGGAGAGGAGGGAGCCGTGGTGCACGATTCAGGTTGGAGTTCAGAAGGAGCAGAGAGTGGTTGTATAGAAAGCACTGTGGAGGATTGAGATCTTTGTGCCGGGAAAGCTGGCAGCTGAAGAGAAGTAATGGCACTGGCACCGTCTTGTAGCATTCTGGAGGCTGTAGAGGGCTCGGCACAAAAGGGGTCTACCAGGCAATGTACAGAGCAGTGAGAGATAGACCTAATGGCTGCCAGCATGTTTGCCCTGTATGCAGAGACCAAGCGAAAAGGGCACTGATGCCACTGGAGGAAGACCGCACCGCAAGGATTAAATGTTCATAAAAGTAACGTATGGTAAAAGCAATTTGTTACCTGATCCTCCACTCCCTCATGCTCCAGCAGTGGACTGTTCCTTGAGGTTCTTATGTCCAGTGCAGGACTATCGGTCCTACATTGGCCTTGTAGTTCTTAGAGAACCTGGAACTGCTGGAGTGCTAGAGAGAAGAGGGACCTGCCTAGCAACATGGAAGAACCTACAGGTGCAGATATTTAGGGAAGTAAACAGTGCTTTTCAAAATCCGCTAGGCCACATATGTCAAACACCAGGCCATTTCATGTGGCCCCTCTCCTCTTCACTCACTCCTCCTACAGATCCTGCACCTTTCTGTGCAGTCACAGCACCCCCTACCTTGTCTCAGCATGCAGCGGACTCCAGCCCTCCTCCAGACCCTGCACTTTCTGCTTCCTGGCTCTGCCCCCAGCTTCTTCCCGGCAGCAGCACAAGGTAAGGGGGTGCACTGTGACGTAATGGAGGGTGGAGAACTCTTGACTGCTGATGGTGGGGGGGGGCTCTTGACATCGGTGGTGGTGGTGGGGGGGGGGGGGGGGATGCTTTGGACATCTAGATACAGCCGTCCCTTTGAGGACAACCATAATGCTTATGCGGCCCACGATTAAATTGGGTTTGACACCCATGCACCTAGACTTAACCCTTGCAGTGAAGACACAGGAGTTTTATGTTTTCATGGCGTTTAGCTTTAACCACCTCCCGCCCGCTGTATAGGCAAATGAGGGCGCCGGGGTGGTTCTGTTGTTCTGGGATGATGTCATATGACGTCGTTCCACTCAGCGCAGTGATCAGCAGTGTGCTGTGTCCCCGAGACACAGCGCATTCCCGATCTCGGTAAAGAATTAATGACGCGGCTCTTTACCCATGTGATCAGCTGTGTCCAATCACAGCTGATCACATATCAACAAGGAAATGCCAGTTATTGGCTCTCCTCTCCTCACACTGACAGCATGTGGAGGTGAGGAGAGATGATCAGTGGCATTTGCTTAGAGGGGGGACCTGCACAGATCATCAGGGCACTGCTTATCAGTGCATGCCCCAACAGTGCCCATCAGTGATGCCAGTCAGTGCCTGCTCACCAGTGCTGACTATCCATGCCGGTAAGTGCTGCTTATAAGTGCCTATCAGTGCCACTCAGTGTCGCCCATTAGTGCTGCAAATCAGTGCCGTCTCACCAGTGCCCATCAGTGCAGCCTCATCAGCGCACATCGGTGAAGAAAAATTACTTCTTTACAAACAAACAAAAAATAATTTATGGTCTTTTTTTGTTTAGGAAAAAAAAAAAAAAAAAAAAAAAAAAAAGAAAAAGCCCAGTGGTGATTGAATACCACCAAAGGAAAGCTCTGTCTCACAAAAATGATAAAACTGTAATTTGCATACAGTGTTGCATGACCCCAGAGAATTGTCACTGAAAGTGCGACAGCACTGAAAAGGTGAAAATTGGCCTGGGCAGGAAGGGGGTCAAAGTGCCCAGTATTGAAGTGGTTAAAGAAAACCCATTAGGGTGGCTGTTACAGGGCTCAGTTGAAACGGATTGAAATGGAGCTCCAGAGCTGGCATGTTGCTGCTGAATAGTGCTACAAAAGGTGTGCTCTGCCATGGAGCGATCGTCACTTCTCAGGACCAGTGCAGGATGGGAGCTTCATCATATCGCTTGCAATGTTCTCAGTAAATGTGTCCGAGTGTTTCCAGGAGAGCTCCAAGCATTCAGCATCAAAGTGAGTGACGCGATTGACCTGAAAGCAGCACGCTTCCACATTCAGCCATAATGTGATGCAGAGGAGGGCACACAGCATCATTAGCCTCTCTCTAAGCACAAGCAGCTTTATAATGGTGCTCTTAGGAGGTGATGATTGCCATTAAACTAAAACTTTCTATATATAAAAGTGTCGGTTCTATCAGTATGAAGCCTATATTCATAATGGGAATTGTGTGCAAGAAAAATGCCACTTGAACTTCTAAAGAGTGGATTTTATCTGTGCATTAAGGCCCCTCTCACACTGGGGCGGTAGGGGGCGTCGGCGGTAAAACAGCGCCATTTTTAGCGCTGTTTTACCGCTAGCGATGCGGTTTTAACCCCCCGCTGGCGGACGAAAAAGGGTTAAATCCACTCGTATAGTGCGGCTATAGCCGCTGTATAGCCGCGCTGTCCCATTGATTTCAATGGGCAGGAACGGTGAATACACTGCTCCTTCACCGCTCCAAAGATGCGGTTGACAGAAGATTTTTTCTTCTCCTGCCAGCGCACGGCTTCAGTGTGAAAGCCCTTGGGCTTTCACACTGAACAAACAGCGGAGGCTGTTTTGGGGCGGTTTGCAGGCGGTATTTTTAGCGCAATAACGCCTGCAAACTGTCCCAGTGTGAAAGGGGTCTAAAGCAGTATTAAACCCATAATATTGCAGTGTACCAATTCTTACATGTGATGGCTGCATTCGTTTTCCTTTTTTAGGCTTTCTTTCTTCTATTTTTACTTAGTGATCTGGTCAGCAAGTCTGTTTCTCAAAAGAACAAGCTCTCCAGCAGATGTATCGGTGTACATGGATGGAACTAACTATTCAATACTTGCAGGGGTGCTTAAAATGATCAGCTATTCAAGTAAAAAAAAAAAAAAAAAATCTATTCCAAAAAGGAAGAAAAACAGTTTGATGGAAGTGTTAGCTGGAGTTTGACTTCACTTTGTTAGTGTATTTAAAGCTGCTGGTACATCTAACATTACCCTCCTATCCAGACTGACAATGCTGCTGTCTGTTGTGCCCCCTGTGCTGCTTCATCCACTCTAATGCAGTTACTGGCCAGATCACCAGGATAAAACAGGAGGGAAAAAAGCCAAACTAAGGAAGAAGAAAAAAAAAACTAAACGCAGCCACCACCATCATCCAATGATTGGCAAGTTGAAAGCTGCAATAGATTCGATTTTTGCTTTTGGGTTTAATACCGCTTTAAATTCATTTGATTGCACATAAGATCTAAGGCAGCATACATTTATTATGTATTAAGGGTACGTGCACATTGGCTACTTGTGCCAACTTGTATTACGTTAAATCCATCTGCATTCAGTTTGCTTTTGAGTGCTATAATGTTTAATTGAGAATAAAAAAATCCAGTTTAGGTCAGTTATACCCAGATTGCAAGTGTTTTAGCAAACTTCATTGCAGCCGTTTACCTGTTCTTGTTCTGTAGATACTGACTTATGCATGTCACATACACTAATTAGCCATACGATTATGACCACTGACAGGCTAAAGCTTAGTACACACTACAAGTTTTTGTTTTCCATTCAACCCAGCAGGCTGAAAAAAAAAAAAAATGATGGCTCAATCCAATGTAAGAACAGCAAACTCCCCTGTTGTTCTATTGTGTGGCATCTGAAATATTATTGTAGCACCCCGATGTTGAGGCAGGGTTGCTCCTAAATTTACCTGGCAGGTATAGTTGCCTTGGCTAATTGCTAGGGATCAATTGATTTCACCCTAATTCTGAAATTGCTGCACTTCTCTCTTCTGTCGCTGGGTGACCGGGTACCTGGTGACATTGGATAAGATAAGGGCGATGCAAGGACAGATTAGGAGTATATGTGGTGTCTCAGCCAATGGGCAGGGGTTTTCTTGGCCCCTTAGCCTGCTGGGAGAACCTATATATTTGGGTGGAGTCCGGTGATTGGAGTACTGTGCCACCTGGACGGCTGTCTGGGTGGACATGTGTTGTACTGCCCGGGCTGCTAGGCCGGAGTTTGGGCCTATCTCGGGCACATCTGGCTGCTAGGCTGTCTGAGAGCCTATCCAGAAGCAGGAGAGCAGCGCAGGGTTGGGATTGCGGCTTGCAGGTCAACCAGAATTGACAGTTCTGCCGGCCAGAGAACCTGTCATGGTCGGAGGTAGAGAGAAAGCTGTGGCCACTAAGGGACCAACCGCCTTATTACCAGGGACCACAGTGAGTAGCTGAAGCGAGTACCGGAGCAGTATTCTCACCAACCGGGAATGGTGAAGAATCAGGAAACTTCAGCAGGTGCTAAGCCAGGGACCCAGCCAGTGGGGTGACACTTGAGGAGTATCTGAAGTGCCAAGCCAGGGACCCAGCCAGTGGGGTGACACTTGAGGAGTATCTGAAGTGCCAAGCCAGGGACCCAGCCAGTGGGGTGACACTTGAGGAGTATCTGAAGTGCCAAGCCTGGGACCCAGAAGGGAAGCAGGGGTGACGCTTGAGGAAGATACTAAGTAAGACGATTGGAAGAGCTCACGGGGTTCAGTGGCCGTGAACCAGCAAGTCTAGTGAGAGAGTCTGGGAGCTCAGTGGGTTGAGAATCTACAAGAAGTGATCGGAGGAATAAAAGGAGTTTGTTACAATTTGTGTTAGGAACTGTTAAAAGACTGTTGCCATAGGTGACAGCGCTCCTACACATGCAGATGTGGTGTCTTGCTGGATGCCTTTCCCTGCATGGCTGTCTACCTGTAGAAGTCTCAGAGTCTGCTAATTAACATTGCAACTACTAAAGGGTGTCCTGGCCCTAAACCCTCTCTCCCACAGTTCTGTTTAAGAGACAGTAAATCTCTTTGCAATCAAGAAGTGTCTGGCACCCATGAATCTACCTTGCACTACACTCACCATGCCTTGAAACCCACTCTACAAAGAAGGATGTCAGCTATCCCTAACTCTAGAGGTTCTCTTTAGACTAAAAGGAGGCCTGGGACGTTGCTACATTAGGCAGCAAGTGAACATGTTCTCCCTGAAGTTGATGTGTTGAAAGTAGAAAAAATGGGCAAGCGTAAGGATTCAAGTACATCTGACAAGGGCCAAATTGTAATGAAGAGATGACTTGGTCATAGCTTCTCTAAAACTGCAACTGTTGTGGGATTTGCCAGGCCTCCAGTGGTCATGACCTACCAAAAGTGTTTCAAGGAAGGAAAACCGGCCAACCAGCAACAGGGTCATGGGTGGCCAAGGCTCATTGATGCACGAAGGGAGCAAAGGCTGACTTGTGTAGTCTGATCCAATAGAAGAGCTACTGTAGCTCAAAATGCTGAATAAGTTAGTGCTGGTTCTGATAAAAAGGTGTCAGAGCACACAGCGCATCACAGTTTGTAGCTCATGGGGCTGTATAGATGCAGACTGGTCAGGGTGCCCATGCTGAACTGTGTCCATGGCCAAAATTGTCTACAATGGGCATGTGAGCATCAGTACTGGACCACAGAGCAATGGAAGAAGGTGACCTGGTCTGATGAATTCAAGAATGGTTTGAGGAACACAATGAGTTTGAGGTGTTAATTTGGCCTCCAAATTCTCCAGATCTCCAGCTAATAAAGCAGCTGTGGGATGTGCTGGAGAAACAAACATGGAGGCCCCACCTCGCAACTTACAGGTTTTGCTTCTGACAGCTTGGTGCCAGATACCACAGCATACCTTCAGAGATATAGCACAGTCTATGTGCCTTGATGGGTTATGGTGGTTGCTCAGAATATTATGGCTGATCGGTGTAGATACCAACTTTCCTGGGTTTGCTGAGACAGTCCCACATCTTGGCCCTCTGTCTTACCAATGCTGTGTCCTGGGCTATGTCCCAGGATCACAGCATCAACATTATTTGAGTTACTGCACATGTGCAGTAACCCAAAAATGCTATTCATTGCAGAGATCGTGGTATTTATGTGCCACTGAGCTAAAGTGGAAAGATCTGCATATGTATGGATATCAATATGTTCTGGACAGCCTGGAAGAAGAGTGAAGCTCAGAAGGTTCAAATGGAAGAGCACTTTTGTATGGGACAATCTAATGGTTCTGGATGTTGGCGATTCCCTGACTGCAGTGTTCTACATGTGTTGTGGATAATAGAAGAGAGGACTGTACATTTATCTGGATCAGGCAGTGATGGATCTTCTTGGCAAAGTACAGCTGATGACGTTGGTTTGTAACTCTACTGGAATCTGAGTAACCAAAATACTGGAAAGTGATATCATGTTTTGATTAGTTTGTCGTTTGGGAAGTAGCTTAGAATATGGGGCACTTTCTTTGGGCAACATTTAGCACAATCAAAAGTAGATATAAAATGATGACAGGTCTTCTTCACAGATAGAGTGGAACGTAAGTCAGAAATGACAGTCTGGCCCCTTTTGCAGGTATAGCTATGTAAAACATTAAAAATAAGTGTCCATACTGTTTAAAACCCAGTAATGCACTGTCTTACCTTGTTCTGCACATGCTCAGTTGCTCTCCATTTTTAGGCACTGCCGAGTTTGTAGAGGCCGATCTACTGACAGCCTTGAGTGGAATTAAACCCTTCTATCCTTCACAGCCAAGGAAGTTGCTTCTGTCTGATCTGCAACTGCCATGGGTCTGCACATGTGATCAGTTATGACACCAGCCATTTGATGGTTTGACAGTTTGGTTGAGGACAAAAGCAAATGTGAGTTAGCAATTCCAGGAATGCAACTGTTTTTTGAATCCGTTAAATATATGGGTTTAGTTCCACCTTATGATTTACTGCTGTTCAGGGGCTCCAGGCTTCAGCAAAATGCCAGCCACCAGCAAGAAGTAACAGGAGCAATGCTGAAGGCAACTTACAGCACACAGTAATTTTGGTAGCATAATTAATGTGGAATGTATGTTCCTTGCTAAAAAACATTTTTTTTTTATCAAGTTATTATGGGTAAAATTCTGCTTTAAATAACTTTCTGTTGTTTGTAGAAGTTTCCAATATATGTGGGAAATCATAGCCAATAGGTGATTGGGATTTATCTCCTTTTGATTTTGTGTGGGAGAGTAGAGGGCAGGGTGTGGCACGCTGGTAAATATGTACAGGACCAACAACAGAATTTGGCACCAAATCATCTGAGAGTACAGGTGGGTCCTTGCAAAACGTGAGGTGCCCCTATGTCTGTAGTTACCCCAGAAAGGCTGAGCATGGGACAAGCTCCCTGACATTCATGGTTGGAAGATTGTGTCACATAAACTGTGACAAAGCCATAAAACACATAAAGAGTCTTCTGAGCCCTGCTTTATCTCATCTTGGCAGGTGTGAACTCTTCCCCAAATACCCTGTGAGACACACAGGCATAATTAATGACAGATCTGCAATATTTATCATTATGAACCTCTGCTTATTAGAGATGGAGGGAACACCACCCGGATCGGTTTACGGCAGAACTCTTGAACATCGCAAAAGTTCGGACCCAAACCATATTAAAGTCTATGGGACCCGAACTTGAAAAATCAAAAGCGTCCATTTTGAAGGCTTTTATGCAAGTTATTGGCCATAAAAATGGTACAGGGGCCCGGCTACTGCCCTGGGGGACATGCAAAAATATTTAAAAAAAAAAAAGATAGTTTTTAAAGGAGCAGCGATTTTAATGATGCTTAAAGTGAAACAATAAAAATGAAAAATTCCTTTAAATATAGTGCCTTGGGGGTCCCCTTAGTCTGCCTGCAGTGAACAAGCCTTATGTGAAGAGGCCAATTTATAGTACACTCAGGCCCAACTTCATGGGGGGGAACAGGACTGCCAATTTGTTGCTTATCGGTGTTCTCCCCTCTCTGTAGGCTCATGTTACTCCCTTCCTCGACCTCAGAACCAACATCAGAATTAAGTAATGTCTGTGCATCCTCAAGAAGCAAGTGGCTGACGCTGTGTTTAAATAATTCAGCTGACTCATCCATACCTGATGCTGGGGCTATAGCAGGAGTAGCTGTGGACAAGGAGGCAGAATAAGCCACTCTGGCAGCTGCGGTGGACTGCGCACTAGTGTCAGCTTGGGTCATAGAGGATGAGAAGAATGAGAAGATGATTTAGATGGTTTAGGAAGCCAGTCCACAACCTCCTCTACATGCTGTGGCTGGATAGCACAGGCAACATCACTAAACAGAGACAAATGTGCCCTGCCTGAGGACAGACCACGTCCACCTTTGCCTGTGAACACAGGCGCTGGCCCTCTAATAGTGGCATGGGAACATCTGCCTTTCCTTGTTGGCCTCCCAGACATGATTGGGGGGGGGGGGGTAAATTGGCCAAATTTACTGTATCATTGGGTAGACTAAAAATGCCATGCCATAAGCAATTCAATACTGCCATTTCCCATGCCCTACAGCTCAGTTTGTAAACCAGTGCTATGAGCACCATGGGGGTGTGTCTAAATGGTTTGGGGTCCTACAACAGACATGTCCACTCAAGAGAGACGTTTCTGGGGGGATAGTACTGAGTACACGGGGTGATAGGAAACTATTTCCATTATACTAAATTATATTTATTGAATTTTTATTATTTTTATAAATCATTATTTGAAATGTAATAATATACAAAAATAAATAAAAATACTTTTCTTCACAAAATTACTGATACAATACGTATTGTATAAAACTATAATCATAAGAAAATTTTATCAGCATCATTAACCATAAGCACTTAGCCAGTTTTCGGCCTTCTCACTCTTATTTCAGTCTAGTCTGCTGCCATTGCCTCTAGGGACTTTCCTCAATTTTAGTTTGCACTGTAAATGTACTATCTACTACAAGAAAAGAACCACCACATTCCACGTAAACAACACAGAAAATACTGAATCTAGAATACAGAGCACAGAAGCTTTCTTTTACTTACCGGCCCTGAGCGCACCCGGACAAGAGAGTAGCAGCCACTACATCAAAAATAATCCAACCAGTTACTCATTCTACACACGCCTGATTCAATATCCCACTTGCAAGATTGACTAATATAAAGCATTGCTACTAGAAATGATCAAACCCCAGGGTAGCCAGCCATTTAGCTGCAACACTCACCTTCAATCTGGAGTAATCCCTGCAATACTTCATTTGCACCACCACTGTCACCCCTTCATTTACGATATGATGATACAGAGAGTGGCACTAATGTCATCGCATCAGTGCCACACTCTGCATTTGGAAGACTACTTACTACTTGGAAAAGACCCAACGCATTATGAGGACCCAACATGAAGACTTCCGAAAAAGGTACTGCAAGTACTGATTTTGTACATTTGCCCACTGACAAAGAAATGATCAGTCTATTATTTTAATGGTAGGTGTGACAGACTCACCTGGGACAGAGACTTTTGGAGGGGACTGAATGCTAGCCTCTTGCCTACCGACTATGGGCCTTGGCATTTGAGGGAGCTACAAGCATTTAGGAAGATATTCTGTTATATAATGCAAAAGGACATTATTAAGGAGGCTATGATGGTCTCTGCCAGCTTGGGGTGGTCAGTATATTGTCTCATTTTGTTGTGTACTCTTTGCTGGGTCATTTGGGTTGTGGCTGTATTCCAATGTTCTATTGTGTCTGTGTCCTTGGATATTATGGGACGTGTATGTAGATTAGCTGTGAGATTGGTGGGGGCGAATTCCTCCAACAGCTCTCACTGCTGATTGGATAGTCTACCCCTGCCTGGAATGCAAAGGTGGGGGGGATTGTCCAGAGTATTACCTGTGTTTTCAATAAACAGTCCGTGTTCAGCAACCAAACGAGTATTGTCTTGTTGTTAGCGGTTGGAATATCTGATATCTATATTCAGACTGGGAGGAAGCGGGAGCGTGGGACGTTTCGTTACAGTAGGTTTATTTTAACAGTGAGAGACAAAATAACAACAAAAATAACCAGAAAAATGCATTTCAAAAAAAGTTATAAAATTGATTTACATTTTAATGAGTGAAAAAAGTATTTGATCCCCTATCAATCGGCAAGATTTCTGGCTCCCCGGTGTCTTCTATACAGGTAATGAGCTGAGATTAGGAGCACTCTCTTAAAGGGAGTTCTCCTAATCTCAGCTTGTTACCTGTATATAAGACACCTGTCCACAGAAGCAATCAATCAGATTCCAATCTATCCACCATGGCCAAGACCAAAGAGCTGTCCAAGGACGTCAGGGACAAGATTGTAGACCTACTCAGGGCTGGAATGGGCTACAAGACCATCACCAAGCAGTTCTGTGAGAGGGTGACAGCAGTCGGTGCAATTATTCGCAAACGGAAGAAACACAAAATAACTGTCACTCTTCCTCAGTCTGAGGCTCCGTGCAAGATCTCACCTCATGGAGTTTCAACAATCATGAGAATGGTGAGGAATCAGCCCAGAACTATTACGGGAGAATCTTGGCAATGATCTAAAGGCAGTTGGGACCATAGTCACCAAGAAAACAATTGGTAACACACTACGCCGTGAAGGAATGAAATCCTGCAGTGCCTGTGAGGTCCCCCTGCTCAAGAAAGCACATGTACAGGCCTGTCTGAAGTTTGCCAAAGGAATAATTCAGAGGAAAACTTGGTGAAAGTGTTGTGGTCAGATGAGACTCAACTCGCCATCAACTCAACTCGCCATGTTTGGAGGAGAAGAAATGCTGCTTATGACCATAGGCAGCATTTCTTCTCCTCCAAACGCAGTGAGTCGAGTTGATGCCAAAGAGCTCCCCATGGTCAAACAGGGAGGTGGAAACATTATGCTTAGGGGGGTGTTATTCTGCTATGGGGACAAGATAACTTCACCGCATCAAAGGGACGATGGACGGGGCCATGTACCGTCAAATCTTGGGCGAGAACCTCCTTCCCTCAGCCAAGGCATTATAAATGGGTTGTGGATAGGTATTCCAGCATGACAATGACCGAAAACGCACAGCCAAGGCAACAAAGGGGTGGCTCATGAAGAAGCACATTAGGGCCCTGGAGTGGCCTTGCCAGTCTCCAGACCTTAATCCCATAGAACATAAGTGGCAGGAGCTGAAGACTCGAGTTACCAAACATCAGCCTCGAAACCTTAATGACTTGGAGAGGATCTGCAAAGAGGAGTGGAACAAAATCCCTCCTGAGATGTGTGCAAACCTGGTGGCCAACTACAAGAAACGTCTGACCTTTTGCCAAGTACTAAGTCATATTTTTTGTGAAGAGGTCACTCATTAAAATGGAAATCAACTTATAACTTTTGTGAAATGCGTTTTTTCTGGATTTTTTTTGTTGTTATTCTGTCTCCCACTGTTAAAATAAACCTACCATTAAAATTATAGACTGATCATTTCTTTGTGCAAACATACGAAATCAGCAGGGGAACAAATACTTTTTTTCCACCTCACGGTGTATGAAAAAGAAAACCGCATAAACAGGGACTCTGGGTAGGGAGGAGGCGATCAGCTGGCAGCAGGCTGAATCGGGCTTTAAAAACTTTAGCTTTTATAACTACTAGATTTTAGTACAGCAATCTCCCCCACTGAGCTATTGTGTGTCAGAACACACTGGTCGGCGCAATCAACCATTGGCAGAGAGCGCTGATCGAATGCCGATCGGCAGACCTTTTTCAGTCATGCCCTATCAACAGAAACCAGACGTTCGGCCGGCTTCTGACGGACCAGCTGCCATACACACGGGCTAAATGTTCGGCCCATGTGTACGGGGCTTTAGTTCAGCTGCATAGATCAAGCAAAGTCACATGAAAAACAATTGTTCTCCATGTGCCCTGGTAACACCATACAAGAATCTGGTCCGGCCGCACCTGGAGTATGCTGTCCAGTTCTGGGCACCAGTCCTCAGGAAGGATGTACTGGAACTGGAGAGAGTCCAGAGAAGGGCAACAAAGCTAATAAAGGGTCTGGAGGACCTCAGTTATGAGGAAAGGTTACGAACACTGAACTTATTCTCTCTGGAGAGGGGATATGATTTCAATGTACAAATACCGTACTGGTGACCCCACAATAGGCATAAAACTTTTCCGCGAAAAGGAATTTAATAAGACATGCGGCCGTTCACTAAAATAAGAAAAGCGGTTTAACCTTAAACTACGTAGAGTGTTCTTTACTGAAAGAGCGGCAAGGATGTGGAATTCCCTTCCACAGGCGGTGGTCTCAGTGGGGGGCATCGATAGTTTTAAAAAACTATTATGCCGCGTACACACGGTCGGACTTTTCGTCTACAAAAGTCCGACAGCCTGTCCGACAGACTTCCTGCGGACTTTCGGCGGACTTGCAGCAGACTTTCTAACGAACGGACTTGCCTACACACGACCACACAAAAGTCCGACGGATTCGTACGTGATGACGTACACCGGACTAAAATAAGGAAGTTCATAGCCAGTAGCCAATAGCTGCCCTAGCATGGGTTTTTGTCCGTCGGACTAGCACACAGACGAGCGGATTTCGGGGTCCGTCGTAGTTACGACGTAAAGATTTGAAGCATGTTTCAAATCTAAAGTCCGTCGGATTTGAGGCTGAAAAAGTCTGCTGAAAGTCTGGAGAAGCCCACACACGATCGGATTACCAGCCAGCTTTAGTCCGTCGGTGTCCGTTGGACTTTTGTAGACGAAAAGTCCGACCGTGTGTACGCGGCATTAGATAAGCAGCTGAACGACCGAAACATACAGGGATATACAATGTAATACAGACATATAATCACACACATAGGTTGGACTTGATGGACTTGTGTCTTTTTTCAACCTCACCTACTATACTATATATGTATGTATTGCTACATAGAGCATTCCTGCATGACCTGTGTGCCACAATAAACTCATAACATTAATATTCTGGTATAAAGCACATCATTATGTACAATAAAAATGTATTTTCCGTTACCATATATACTCAAGTATTAGC
Source organism: Aquarana catesbeiana (assembly GCF_042186555.1). NCBI lineage: Eukaryota > Metazoa > Chordata > Amphibia > Anura > Ranidae > Aquarana > Aquarana catesbeiana. The sequence goes on from NC_133328.1 coordinate 563,542,407, forward strand.
CGAGTTTTTCAGCACATTTAACTCGGCTTATGCTCGAGTTAAGCACTTTTCTGCAGCAGAGAATGACATTTTCCGAACTGACTTTGGGGCCCTGTATCTCGGGGTCACTTAGTGCTAGGAACCCCAAATTTGGTGTGCAAACCCAGCTGGTGTTCCTAGCACCAAGTGGCCCTGAGATACGGGGCCCCAAAAATCGGTTCGGAAAATGTCATTCTCTGCTGCAGAAAAGAGCTTGACATTTTTGAACCCCAGCTGGATATGTTGTAGTGCTAGTTCCACTGGGTTTGCACACCAAATTTGAGGTTCTTAGCACCAAGTAGCCCTGAGATACAGGGCCCCAAAGTCGGTCAACTGTGTCCATCTGCAGCAATGTCATTTCGGGACCCTTTGGGTCCAGAGACCCCAAATTTTGGCTGCAGCTAGGGGGCATCTAGGAACCCTTAACTGCCTAGTTTGAAGTTCGGGGGACCTATGGCTGCAAATGGGCACAGTGAGGCAGCAAATGGGCATTGTTGACCCTCTTTTCCACTTACAGTAGCTGCGCATTTCTCACCCTCATCTTATACTCGGGTCACTAAGTTTTCACTGTTTTTTTGTGGTAAAATTAGGTGCCTCGGCTTATATTCGGGTTGGCTTATACTCGAGTGTATAAGGTATATAAAATCATGTGCAAGGTTTCCAAATATGTAATTGGTTATTTATTCCTCTATTTATTTAATACAGGCATTTTTTTTTTTTTTTTTTTTTTTAGTGCCAACAGTTTAGGCAGAACTTTACATATTATACATTCAAATCCTCCCCCTAGGAGCTTACAATCTAAGGTCCCTATTTCACATTAGCAACAAACTCATTGTGTGGTCCACCAGATAAGCTGACCTATACAACGAGATACATTGTAAACATTGGCTGTTTCAGTACTTTACTAAAAGCTTGTGCTGAAAAAATACGCAGAGTGCCATTGAAAATGCTAGTTGCCAAGCTCTCTCTGGCTTCAATAGGTTTAGTGACTCAACCACGTGGTTGAGCCGCATTTTTACAGCCCCTCAACCACAGGGAGGGGTTGGAGGTGTACACATGCCGCTGCCACAATGCTTTGCAACAAGAACCAAATGGGGCCATGTAGTAAATATAGTGTGGCATTTAGGGGGTTAACCGCTTGCTGACCAGTTGCCGTCATACTGCGGCAAGGTGTCACGATCCCGCAAATCGCCGTACCTGTACATTGGCACAGGAACTTGCTTTTGTGGGTGTGCACTTCCATTGGCCAGCAGAGGAGCCAATCAGCGGGTCCGGAGGACTCGATGTCTGTCGGCCACCCACGATCGTTTCCCGCACTGACAGAACAGGGATCTGCCTGTGTAAACAAGGCAGATCTCTGTTCTGATAGGGGAGATCACACAGATCCTGTCTTTCTGCTAAGCATCACACTGTCCCCATACAGTCAGAAAACACAAACCAGGAACATGTTTAACCCCTTGTTAACCCCTTCCCTGTCAGTGACATTTACACAGTAATCAGTGCATTTTTATAGCATTGATCACTGTATAAATGTCACTGGTCCAAAAAAAAAAAAAAGTGTCAAAAGTGTCTGCCGCAATGTCGCAGTCCCGCTAAAAATTGCTGATCACCGCCATTACTAGTAAAAAGTGCCATAAATCTATCCCCTATTTTGTAGACGCTATAACTTTTGCGCAAACCAATCAATATACGCTTATTGCGATTTTGTCTTTACCAAAAATATGTAGAAGAATACATACATATTGGCCTAAACTGAGGAAGAAATGTGTTTATAATATAAATAATATATATATATATATATATATATATATATATATATATATATATATATATATATGTGTGTGTGTGTGTGTGTGTGTGTGTGTGTGTGTGTGTGTGTGTGTGTGTGTGTATATATATATACACACATATATATACATATATATACATAAAGTGAAAAAAAAATACTTGGCTTTTTTTGTTTTTTTTTTTTTAAATCGTAGCTTTTTTTTTTTTTTTTTTTTTGTTTATAGCGCAAAAAAAAAAAAAAAAAAAAAAAAAAAAAAAAAAAAAAAAAACGCAGAGGTGATCAAATACCACCAAAAGAAAGCCCTATTTGTGGGGAAAAAAAAGGACATCCATTTTGTTTGGGTACAACGTCGCACGACCGCGCAATTGTCAGTAAAAGCGACGCAGTGCTGAATCGCAAAAAACTACCTGGTCATTAAGGGTTGTAAATCCTTCCGGTCCATAAGTGGTTAAACAGGCAGTGAGGGGGCAACATATTGTCTCCTCACCACCTATTAAACCCCTCTAAGAAGCGATCCACGCTCTGATCTGACAGTAAATACTGTCTAAACGGGTAATTTCCCTTACTTTTTGGGGATATTTTCTTACTTCCTGTTGCGTTTCTGGGACAGGAAGTGTGGGGAAATCTCCCCAATGGTACACAGACAGCAAAAAATAAACTGTAAAGGGGTTTTACCTTTCTCAACTATATCCAAACTGCAGATTATATCTCACAAGAGAAGCATAGGATGTTTTCACAAATGTTCCCACAGTAAAAGTGGAGTTGCCATGGGGTTGTAAAAGACTTCAGACCTATCACTGCCCATCCACACCAGCCAGCATGCTAAAAAGCGCAGCTTAATGCGGCCGTGGCTCAGTGTGTAAGGGGACCTATCGCTGTTTAAGCGGCGCTTTTCGGACTCTAGCGGGCGCTTTTTACCCCAAAGAAGGGGTTAAAAGCGCCCGTGTTGCGGCGCTTTGGAAGCACTGCCCATTGAGCAGGGCGTTTTGGGAGCGCCAAAACGCCCCAGAGATGCTGCTTGCAGGACTTTTTCTAAAGTCCCATGAGCGCACCGCCCCAGTGTGAAAAGTCACACAGAAATGAATGGGAGGCGGTTCTCAGAGGCTATTTCTAGTGCTAAAAACGCCTGAAAACTGCCTCAGTGTGAAAGGGGTCTTAGAAGTGTAAAAAAAAAAAAGTTACACTTCATTCAACTCTATGAATGGCAGCATGTGTGGAGGGCATTGAGAGTTTACATCGCAATCTATGACACTCAAGTCGCATCAAAGTAGTGCAGGATCCTTTTTAAAGTCGCTGCAACTTTAGATCACATCAATTTGAATGGCTTCCATTGAAATACATGGGCTGCGACTTGTCATGCAACTTGTGTTCAAAGTCGCACAAGTGTGAATGGAGCCTAAAATGTTTTTGCTTCAAAACTCAAAGAATTCTGTAAAGAAGTGTCAGAAAAGTATTGGAATGCATTTTCTTTATACATGTTCTGGGGCAGCGACTCAAAGCTTTGCAGCCAAGGCTTTTGTAGGACAGTCAAGGAACTAGCATAATGGCCGTCTCCATGATTCTCATATGAAGTTTTAAACAAGTTAGGAAACCGAGATTATTCCCAGAGCCTGGCCCAACTAAAGATGGCCGGACACATTTAATACGATCATTCAAAAATGTTAAAATGATCAAATTCAATAGGAATCCTAAAGCAGCGACCCGCTACACAGTCAATTTATTAAGCTTTTGATTGGCAAGTTGATCAGTTGTGGTAGAACGTTATTGGTTGTTTCTGATCAGTTGAACAAATATCTGCCTATGCATCACACAACTGATCAAAATACAGATCGATTCATTGATTGTTTCTGATAGTTTACACATTGAATCAATGTCATATGTGTTGCATCGTTGATTATAAATTGCTTGTTATCAATCACTCATACATAGAGGTGATCACAAATCGCAACATGTATGGTCAACTAGCAGTCTGGCCACACACATATCAATATGATCATTCAATCGTTCATAAGTTTTTACTAAAATTATCAACTTAAATAAGAATCATAAACCAGACCCTCCATTCGAGTGATTTCGTGAGTTTTTGATGCGGACAAGTTTTCAAAAGCTTATCGCTGATAGAGCTCATACTGTATGCTTGTTTACAATTGCGCATACCTAGACCAATCACAAATAGATGTGTGTATGACCACCTATATTATTTCCAGGGCCTGGCCCATGTAAAAGATGGCCCATGAGCATATCAGTATAATCGTTCATTTGATGTGACTAAAATGATTGAATTGAATAACACATGTTGCCTCGTTTGATATTTTCACTGATGATGAATGATTGTTTACTTGTACTGTACCTAAAAATCGATCACAAATCTATATGTGTATGGTCACCGAGATTATTGGCAGAACCTGGGCCATGTAAGGCCCCTTTCACACGGACGCCTCTGCTAAATGGGGGGGGGGGGAGATCTCTCCGCTTATCCCTGCTGAGCAGCCAGATGACAGGTCCAGGTCCGTGTCCGCTCCGCTATGCAGAGCGGACACGGACACAGCCCCACTCTCCTCTATGGGGCAATTGGGTGGAAACAGACTGCCTGTCCTTTCCATCCCATCCCATCCACCAGACGGATGAGGACTAGGACCACCGTTCGTCTTTATGGCAGATGGGATCAGATGGTGGCTGGGGTCAGCGGACATGTGTCAGCTGACATCTACCGCTCCATAGCGGAGGGTCCGATCAGGTCTGCATGAAAAATTGACAGGCAGACCTGATTGGACAGCCCATGTGAAAGGGGCCTAAATGTGACCACACACAAATCGCACACAGGTCAGCACGGCCATTCAAATCGCTCCCAGGTCAACGCAGGCCAATCGCTCGCAGGTCATTCAATCGCACGCAGGTCGACGCAGGCCATTCAAATCGCACGCAGGTCATTAAATCGCACGCAGGTCGGCACGGCCATTCAAATCGCACAGGTCGACGCAGGCCATTCAGATCGCTCGCAGGTCATTCAATCACACGCAGGTTGACGCAGGCCATTCAAATCGCACGGTCGACGCAGGCTATTCAAATCGCAAGCAGGTCGACGCAGGCCATTCAAATCGCACGATGGTCGACCCGGCTATTCAATTGCACGCAGGTCGACCCGGCTATTCAATTGCACGCAGGTCGACCCGGCTATTCAATCGCACGCAGGTCGACGCAAGCCAATCGCTCGCAGGTCATTAAATCGCACGCAGGTCGGCACGGCCATTCAAATCGCACACAGGTCGACGCAGGCCATTCAGATCGCTCGCAGGTCATTCAATCACACGCAGGTTGACGCAGGCCATTCAAATCGCACGCAGGTCGACCCGGCTATTCAATCGCACGCAGGTCGATCCGGCTATTCAATCGCACGCAGGTCGATCCGGCTATTCAATCGCACGCAGGTCGATCCGGCTATTCAATCGCACGCAGGTCAACCCGGCTATTCAATCGCACGCAGGTCGACCCGGCTAGTCGATCAATCATTCAATGTGACCAAAATTATTGAATTGAATAATGCACATGTTGCATTTAGGGTTGCCACCTCATCCCTTTAAACCCGAACACACATATGAATTACACAGGTTCTGAGGCAGATAATGCACCAAGTTTAATTACCACCCTAATTAGCCACAGAACCTGTGTAATTCATATGTGTGTTGGGGTTTAAAGGGATGAGGTGGCAACCCTAGTTGCGTTGTTCAATATTTTCATTGATGATGAACCGATTGTTTGCTCGATCACAAATCTATACATGTATGGCCAACCTTAATACAGTTATCACACAAGTGTCAGATCTTTGTTTAACCAGCTTGGTTTCCAGAGACACAACCTGAGCATGCGATGTGTCAGATCGCTCCGCACCCACCTACGGAGAACAGGCAAGTTTTCTCTCCAGGATTCCAAGAACCGTCACCCAGCAATTACAATTTCGGATTTAAACCACAAAATCATTTTGCTCGATCATTTGCTGGGGCTGCCAGCGCTTTGTGTATTGTTCTATGAATCCCTGCCAGGTACACACCCCCTGAATGTACTTACAGGAAGACCATGGGAGGTGGGTAGCCGTGCCAGCCTTGGATGATGCCAGTAAACATCTTTGCATTGAGTCCTGTCTATACCAAAAGGTCACTTTGTGATGCAAAATGCTATGTAAAACCAATACTGGACCAAGCGATCGATATTACAGCTCGCTATTGTGTATCGGTCTTTTGTCTATACCCTACACATGCAACAAATTTATTTTTTTTTTTTTCAGTGAATTCTTGTGGTTCAGCCAATGATTTCTATTGGTGTCTCGGTACTCAGGGAAAGCTTTGCAGCACACAAATCCTGTTAGGAGGATTAGTACTTGTCAGGTTTGGTTAACTCATTCAGGGCTACTAACTAACGAACGAACGCCAAGCACGTGCGAATAAAAGCCCCAACACATTGATCAATCAGGATCCCCGCTGTGCTCCCTACCATCCCCTTTCTGAGTCAATAGATAGCACAGCAGATCAGCCCCCTGGACATTATTGTGAAGACTTCTATCCCAACCAAACAAAGCGCAGGAGCTGCAATAGCCCAAAGCTCTGCAGTAATCCAGGGCTGGGTGATCCAAGCACTCTGCAAGGCTGGGAGTTTGGAATGGAGGACACAGGCTGGATGGATGGATGGATGGAGGGAGGCAAAGCCTGGCCTTACCTCGCAGGGTGCTGTCCTGTCCATAGGGGGGTGCGCCATTATTAGGAGAGATCAGAGGGGAACGCTCATCATCAATCCCATCAGCAGCCATGACTGCAGCAGCTGCAGCTCCAGCAGAGGGGAGGGAAGGAAGCCTCTCACAATGTACATGTCACAGGGCTGGGAATCACAAGGAAGAGGGAGGAGGAGACACAAGACTGCCTCCCACCTTGACCCCTCATGGCTGGCCAACCACGCCGTCCATGGATTCAAATCCTGACATGATGCCATACTTGTCAGCTGTCACAGGCTGGGGAGCCTTGTCCTTGAAATGAAGCAGCACTGATATTTCCAAGTGACAGAGGATTTGTCATGGATGGCGGAGAGAAATAAAACAATTCAAAGAAACCTTGACGTCAGCAATGATCCAACTTAGGGGGGCCATTCATTGAAGCATTTGCAACACGTTTCTGGCGATGTAGTGGCAAGCTTTGCGCCAAATTCATTTTCATTGCGAGAGCCAACGGGTGCAACACATTTTAAGTAATCATTTTTTGCCACACTTTTTTAGGCACACAAGCATAAAAATGCAGTTTTTAGGCTGCTTTAACACTGAGACGGTTTTCAGGCGTTTTATCGCTAGACATATCGCCTGTAAAGCGCCTGAAACAACGCCTCCCATTCATTTCGGTGTGACTTTTCACACTTGGAACGGTGAGCTTGCGGGACGTTCTGAAAAGTCCTGCAAGCAGCATCTTTGGGGCGGTTTGGGAGCGCTGTATACACCGCTTCTAAAACGCCCTGCTCATTGAAATGAATGGGAAGCGTTACCGAAGCACCTGCAAAGTGTTTCTGTAGCGCCACAACAAGGAGGCTTTTAACCCTTTCTTCAGCCGCTAGCGGGGGGTTGAAAGCTCCCCGCTAGAAACTGAAAGGTGCCGCTAAAACGACGGTTTCAGTGTGAAAGTAGCCTTGCGGGTGTACAGCATACTTTGTATGCCTCTAATCGCAGTTCTATGTTAGCCTATGTGGCCAAACACGTCAGACATTTAGATCTGTATTTTAAGAGCAGAATTTGTAGGCATTAAAAGCTGCACTCAGAGAAGCTTATGAGCGCAATTTATACACTTAAATATGCATATGAGTGTACATTAAGGTTCACAGCACAAAAACGCACTCCAGATCCGGATGCATTACATATGCTTTTTTTTTTTGTTTTTCCTGTTTTTTTTCACTGGGGTCTGGTGCGTTCTTGATGCATTTCAGGGCATTCTGGTGCATTTTCGTTGTGTTTTACCACGTTCCAGTGCAGTGCAGGGAAAAATGCAGCATGTTCTGCTTTTTTTTTTTTGGAACTGAAGCGCCCTGGAACTGACTGCACTGGTGTGAACCAATGGAAACCGTATAACCTACTTTCCATGCGTTTTTGTTGCAGAAAACAAAACGCACTGGACTGCATTTGGTGTGAACTGGCCCTTATTCCAATGGCCAGAATAAATTCATATTCTGGCCAGTGGAATGTGTTTATTCTCAACACCATACACGCATAAATGCAACAGTAAGCCCTGGTTCACACTGACTGCGGGAATGAAATTCCTGAATTCAGCTGAACTTGCACGATTTCATTCCCGCATGTCAGTCCCGACTTCGGGGGCGATTTCAGAGACCTCTGTGCAGGTTTCTGCACAGATGTCAATGGAAATCGCACCCTGAAATCAACAAAAGTAGTACAGGAACTACTTTTGGAAATCGGTACGGCGTCGCACCGATTCGGATGCTGCCATTGCCGACAATTGCCGCTGATTTGGCATGCGATTTGCCATGTCAAATTGCATCAATGTGAACCAGGGCTAAAGGTATTTTTCTGGCAAGTTCTGGTAGAATAAATCCAGTATGAATTCATATGACCGTGTGCATGAGGCCTTACTGTATGGTGCTACTGCTGAGACAAATACGTAACAAAATACCACCATCGGTGATAAAACAAGTGGAGGTAAATAACACCTCTTCCATCTTGGAGCAAATTGTTGATTGTGTCACACGTGTAATTATTGTGTCACGTCTTTCAGAAAATTCTGCACCAAAAACAGTTCCTACACAATGCCTGGAGCACTACTAGTCTTAGCGCTTAACTAGCAGCATACAGTAGACAAGGAACTACAACCTACAGCAGTTAAAGCCCTTTTACACTGAGCCGTGGCCGCGTTAGCGCTAAAGCGGCACTTGTTTTAGAGGCGCTTTAGCACTATTTAAGTGGCACTTTTGCGACACTTTTTGGCCGCTAGACGGGCACTTTTAACCCCAAAGAAGGGGTTAAAAACGCCTGCATTGCGGCGCTTCCAAATCGCTTTTCAATGGGCAGGGCGTTTTGGAAGCGCTGTATACAATGCTCCAAAACCGCCCCAAAGATGCTGCTAGCAGGACCTTTCCTAACGTCCCGCAAGCACACCGCCCCAGTGTGAAAAGTTACACTGAAATGAATGGGAGGCGGTTTTCAGGCGTTAGTTAAAGGTTATTTCTAGCGCTAAAATGCCTAAAAAAACACCTCAGTGTGAAAGGGGTCTTATAGTGTTCAACCAGTAGCATGTGGCAGGCACAGAGCTACAACTCTCAGCAGATCTGGTGGTCAAAAAGCAGCATATAGTTGATATGGCACTACAAGTCCCAGCGTTAACAAAAAGAAGGATTGCCCTAGATGTTAACCCCTTCCCAGCCAGTGTCATTAGTACAGTGAGAATGTATATTATTAGCACGTTAATGTCACTGGTGAAATGGTCAGTGTCAATTAGACTCCTTTCACACTGAGGCGTTTTTCAGGTGCTACAGCGCTAAAAATAGCACCTGCATATCGCCTAAAAAAAGCCTCAGCTGCAAACCCAGCGTGAAAGCCCGAGTGCTTTCATACTGGGGCGCTGCGCTGGCAGGGCGTCACAAAAAGTCCTGCCAGCAGCTTCTTTGCAGCGGTGGAGGAGCGGTGAATACTCTAATTCTCCACTGCTCCTGCCCATTGAAAACAATGGGGCAGCGCTGCTATACCGCTGGCAAAGCGCCGCTGCAGCGGCGTTTTGCGGGTGGATTTAACCCCTTTTCGTCCGCTAGCGGGGGTTAAAACCGCCCGCTAGCGGCCGAATAGCACGGCTAAAACGACGGTAAAGCAGCGCTAAAAATACCGCTGACACCCGGGGCGGCTCAGTGTGAAAGGGGTCTTAGTGTCAGATTGTCCGCCACACTATCACAGTCCTACTATAAGTTGCTGATCACTGCCAATACTAGTATAAAAAAAAAAAAAAAAGATGATTCTTCGCCACTTCAATCCATCAATATCTGATACTTGTTGGCGCTGCCTTTCTTACAAAGGCACCATGCTGGTGGGATTGCCCCCCGTCAGGAAATTTTGTCAACAAATTTTAGACTTATACTGTATACTACTTCACCCAAAGTAGCCCTCCTGTATATGATCCCCGGAATCTTTAAATCCGCAAAGAGAGATGTTCTTCATCATTTCTTGATCACTGCTAGGGCAATTATTCCCCACCACTGGAAATTGACCACCATGACGTCACCGGCTGAATGTACAGTAAATATTTCCTACACGGCGCACGTTTAGGAGGTATTTACACTACTTATAGGTAAGCCTTATTATAGGCTTCTCTATAGGTAAGAGTCAGAGATGGGAGTTTACTCCCACTTTAACTGTCATGAATGGCTTTCATTCATAACAGCTTACCTACTATTGTGATTGGCTACAGCTAATCACATGGTACAGGGTGCCAGGTACCATAAGATAGCTGTGGGCCAATTACAGCATCACAATAGTAAGCAAGCTGTCATGAATGGAAGCCATTTATGACAGTTAAAGTAGAAGTAAACCCTTTTTGTAAACTTGTACCTACAGTGTGGCCTATAATAAAGCTTCCCTGTAGATACTATGAATATCTCCTAAACCTGCACGGTTTAGGAGATATTCACACTTCATACAGTTGGTGATGTCACCGGCGCATGCTCTCTGAAAGCACAATATACCCGTTCTGTCCCTTCAGAGCTCCGTTCCATGGTCTATGACCCCCCGCACGCATCAGATGGCCGGAGTACGCAAACTGGGAAGGAAGACGGGGTGAAGATGAAAGCGTCTGTCAGAGCTGACAAGCATGGCGCAGCGTGTCTTCGTTCTAAGGTATTTCATAATGTGCTAGTATGCAATGCTTTTTCTTTGCAGGGTTTTAAAAAAGGTGCGGTTTACTGCTGCTTTAAAACTATTGCTTATAACAGTGATTATCATTGTTATAAGCATTAATAATCAATTTCCTTTTTTCTCCTGAAGATTTCTGTCCTCCTGGGACTTGTTGTCCCATATCCAGTTCTTGGCCTGATAGATAAGGGCCTCCTGGGGACTACAATCCCTCATAGTTCCAAGTTGTTTCCTCTTGTCTGTTTTCTCTCCCAGGCTTCACAGCAGCCAATCAGAGTGTCCTCTGCTATCCTGGGTGGTGATTGGTGAATGGGGTTTCCCATACCTCACAACTTTTTAAGATGGGAATGAGGGACACCTATCAGAAAAAGTATGCAGGCATAGGACACACCCCTTGTCACACCTCCTTAAAGGGGAATTGTACAAGAAAACAAGATTGGTTACACCCACGGGTGCTTTTTTTTTACCACTTTTACCACTACTATTCCTTTATATTGGCTTTTAGAATTTACAAATGCAGCAATTTAAAAATCAGATGAAAGGTTTAGCACTGGGTAACACTTTAAGATAGATAAAAAGTGCATTTTATCTACATCTATATAGATCAGACCAAAATGAGGGACAAATGAGGAGGAATGAGGGACAGAGGGACATTGCTCCAAATCAGGGACAGTCCCTCGAAATCCGGGACAGTTGGGAGCTATGGGTTTCCTCCAGCAACTGTGCAAATGCAGCCCTAGCAAAATGTCCTCAGTCCTCTCTGTCCTCTTCTCCCTACACAGCCACTTCTCTGCTCACTGGAGGCCGGGGAGAGGAAGAGAACCTGTGTGGACTGCAGTAGAATTAGAAATGACAGCCCAGTCCATGCAGAAGTGGGCAGGAGCTCCGCAGACCTGAGTGCAGTATAGTCCTGCTTTGGACAGTGGTGACATCCCATTGCTCCCACACTTTAAAAATTGTAAGAACAAAGAGATAGCAATTATTCTTACCATTGCTTTTATCATTTCCTTATCCTGTTACCTAGCAACTCTGCTACTTTTTTTTTTGGGATAAGCTATATTAACCAAATTGATCTGTAAATTGGAGATATAACATTGTGGAAGATTATTCTGTGATGAATTTGTGGTGCATTGCAAGATCTTCTATCACCTCTGGCTTTCCCAATGCTGGCCAAACACTTCGCCATCTGACTATCCACCTATAGTTTTTATTTATTTATTTCAGGTACTTATATAGCGCCGTCAATTTACACAGCGCTTTACATATACATTGTACATTCACATCAGTCCCTACCCTCAAGGAGCTTACAATCTAAGGTGTTACCTACAGAAGAGCCTCTGAATTGTTTTGTGATTTCTCATCACACCTGAAGATAACACACCTCGCTCACCCAGCACTTACTGACACACCTTGAGCTATTTCAAATAATTTATTAGGTCAAAAATACCCTATAAGAAGAGATGATTAGCATTCTGTGCATTAACCACTTGCCAACCAGCCGCCGCCATACAGCGGCAGGTCGGCTTGTTCCCGCAAATCACCGTAGCTCTACATCGGCTCTTTTAAGAGCTATAGCAGGCGTGCGCCTGCTGCACGGCGGGAGATTTGGCAACACGCAATCGCTCCACAGAGAACCAGAACGGAGATCTGTCAATGTAAACAAACAGATCCCCGTTCTGACAGGGGAGTAGAGAGCGATCGTCTGTTCCTAGTAATCAGGAACAGCGATCTCTCGCCTCCCCCAGTCAGTACACCCCCCCCCCCACAGTTAGAAACACCTCCCAGGGAACACATTTAACCCCTTGATCACCACTAGTGTTAACCCCTATACTGCCAGTGTCATTTTACAGTAATCAGTGCATTTTTATAGCACAGATCGCTGTATTGTCATTGTTGTTGCTGTCATTGCTGTCATGGTGATTTCAGCCTGGGTTTGCACAGGGGCGGTGCGGGAAACCGCATGCGATTTGCGCCTCATTCCTGTTCAAATCACATGTTATTCTTTGCAGTGTGATTAGAGCCTATTCATTTTGTATGGGCTCAAATAGCACCGCAAAGGTATCGGTACTCGGTATCGGCAATTACTTGACTGAGAGTATCCATACTTGTACTCATTGGTAAAAAAAAAAAAAAAAACGGTATCAGTGCACCACTAGTGTTTATAATTTTTTTCATATATATATATATATATATATATATATATATATATATATATATACACTGCATATACACAAATGTTTTGCCTTTCATTTCTATTTTAAACTAAATGGGTTGTCTTACAAGGTGAAGGTTTACATAAACTTTAAAGTGGAAGTCCATGCTAAAACTAAAATCCCTGCATCTATAGCCACCAACATTCTAACACTAACCTATCAAGCCTTGTAGAGAAGAAATCAGTATACATACCTTTTGTGCAGGCGATCCGACCCGATCTCCAGTGGCGGAAGCTCTGATCCCACACTGAGCTGTCAGCCGCGGCTTCGCTGTGTGGGTGGGTGCAGAGGACACTTCCGACAACGGAAGCCCCATAGTAACTCTATGGGTGACGTCATTTTCCACTCACATGAATTTTAGTGCACACTAAAGCCGCGTACACACGAGCGGAATGTCCGACAGAAAAAGTCAGACGGAAGCTTTTCATTGTATATTCCGATCGTGTGTAGGCCTCATCGGTCATCGGACTTTCTTTTTCGAAAATTCTGACGGACCTAGAAATAGAACATGTTCTAAATATTTCTGACAGAACCAATTCCTATCAGGAAAACCACTCGTCTGTATGCTGTTCCGACGGACCAAAAACGACGCATGCTCTGAAGCAAGTACGAGACGGAAGCTATTGGCTACTGGCTATTGAACTTCCTTTTTCTAGTCCCGTCATAAGTGTTGTACGTCACCGCGTTCTTGACGGTCGGACTTTGGTCAGACTTTAGTTTGACCGTGTGTAGGCAAGACCGATTGAATGGAATTCCGTCTGAGTTCCGTCGGAGAAACCTTCGGAGTTTATTCCGATGGCAAAACCGGCCATGTGTACGCGGCATAACAAATATAATACCCAATCTGGTACATTTTGGTGCATTTTGGTAAATTATAAAATACGATGTTGCATCAAGTAAACTGATAATAAACATGTCAATATAAAAAATTGCACATGCCTGTGAAATTGCAACAAACGACGGTACCCAAAATTAAAAATAGGCGATGCTTTAGGAACCTTTGCAGGTTATTAGTTTAGACTTAAACATGAACTATGGTGCTAGAATTATTGCTCTGATGATCGCAGTAATACCTCACATCTGTGGTACACTCAACATTTACATATGCATGCTATTTGCATTTGCGTGTGAGCACGGGGGATGCTTTTAAATGTTTTTTTTTTTTTTATTTTACTTTTTTTTTTATTTAACCAATTTATCTTCAGAAAATTTACCCCCCCCCCCCCCCCACTTCATGACCTGGTCATTTTTTTAGCGATACGGCACTGTGTTACTTTAAAGGGGTTGTAGACCCTCATGGTTTTTCACCTTACTTACCTGAACGCTGTCTTTCTCCGGCCGGGAACAAGCACACCAACTCTAGCTGGTGTCTCGGGTCCTGATTGGATAGATTGATAGCAGCGCAGCCGCTGTTGTCAATCAATCCAATGATGCGGGCGCTGGGGGGCGGGGCCGAGATTTGCTTTGTGTGTGAATACACGCAAAAGCAGGACCCGGGAGTGCGCCTGCACAGGTGTCCACCAAGGAGAGCGCTTCTCCAACATGGACACCCGATGCAGGGAGGAGCTACCAGCGCCGCCGGGGGACCCCAGAAGAGGTAGATCAGGGCCACTCTGTGCAAATCGAACTGCACAGGGGAGGTAAGTGTACCATGTTTGTTATTTAAAAAAAACCCCAAAAAACAAGGGTTTACAACGCCTTTAACTGACAATTGCACGGTCATGCAATGCTGTGCCCAAATTAAATTTATGTCCTTTTTTTCCTACAAATAGAGCTTTCTTTTGGTGGTATTCGATCACCTCTGGGTTTTTTATTTTTTGCACTATAAACAAAAAAAAGACAGGCAATTTTGAAAAAAAAAACATATTTTACTTTTTATAAAACATATCCAATAAAAAAAAAAAAATGTCTTTATAAATGTAGGCCGATATGTGTTCGGCATATTTTGGTAAAAAATCCCAATAAGCATATATTGATTGGCTTGCGCAGTCTACAAATTATAGCGTCTACAAACTATGGGATATATACTGTAGTTTTAATTTATTTTAATTTTTTTATAGTAGTAATGGCAGCGATCAGCACTTATGGCAGGACTGCGATATTGCAGCGGACAGTCTAACACTAACTGACACTTTTTGGGAACCAGTGATACTAATCAGTGCTAAAAATATGCACTGTCAGTGTACTAATGACACTGGCTGGGAAGGGGTTAAACATCTAGGGTGATTCAAGGGTTAAACGTGGGCCTAACCATTGTTTTTGTGTACTATGTGTGCTGTTTTTACTAAGGGATCTGATGGATTTTATGGAAAGAAAATCCATCACATCCCTGCTGACAGAACAGAGCTCTGCCTACCCGGGAGTGCCGGGTCATGTACTAGGTACGTGATCGGTGCAGGAAAGCTGCTCTGCCACCGTATAATTAAGTTATGCAGTTGGCAAGTGGTTAAAGTGTTTATAAACCTCAGAAATGAAATATGAACAGAGCATATCCCTCTATAGTGTGTACTTGTCTCAATTAGGAGCACTAAGAGTCACTTTTGTCTGCTGCCTCATTCCTCTTCTATCAGAATTAATCACTTCTGACAGGTTTTCCTAATACCAAAAAAAAAAAAATGGTGGCAGGGAAAGGACCTCCAGCTGATTGACAGCCTCAGATCTGTTCCTGTGGAGGGGGCGAGGTGTCCCTTCCCTCAAATCTGCTCTTGGGGGTCTCTTGACTGAGCTCTGCAGTGTGTAACTTCAGCTCCCCCCCCCCCCCTTTTTTTTCTGATCTCTCTGAAAAGCTTTAAAATGCAGCACTTTGAATATCTGTAGAGAAGAGAAGGCTGCAGGTAAACAGGTACAACTTATGTAGGAGGATTTGTCTCATCTCTGTGTATCACCTGAGGCCAATCACTTCACTGGGTATACAGTATGTGAGGGTTTACAACTACTTGAACAAGCCCCTTGTGATAGATTTTGGCAGTACTCTTAAGCCTCGTACACACAATTGGATTTTTGTCTGGGAATTGTGTGATGACAGACTGTTTGCCTAAAATCCAACCGTTAGTACGCTACATCAGGCAATTGTTGGCCAACTTTCCGCCAACAAATGTTGGATGGCAAGCTAGTAAATTTTCAGCAGACAACGGTTTGTTGTCAGATTTTCGTATCGTGTGTACACAAGTCCGTCACACAAAAGTCCAAAGTACAAACACGCATGCTCAGAATCAATGCTCACCAAACACGACATTAGCAGAAGGTGCCCAAAGGGTGGCGCTTAAGAGCTGAAATTCCACGTAGTATGTCACTACGTTTGTGTTTGTTGGCCGACAATTGTGTACCGTTAGTATGCAAGATAAGTTCACAGCACACGCCCTTCAGACAAAAGTCTGACGATTTGTCTGCGGAAAATCCGATCTTGTGTACGAGGCTTAAGGCTCGGTTCACACTGGAACTGGCTGCGGATCGCACAGGAACGCTATGCGTCCCTGTTCTCCGGTTCAGGGACGAATCTGCCTGAATTCGGCCCTGAAACGGGGCCAAAGACGCACAGCGTTTCTGTGCAGTGCGCCCTGTAGCCACCCTGGAGATATGTGAACCGGCTCCATAGAGATTTTCCCTGCATCCATTTCGCATAGGTGTGAACCCAGCCTTAAAGTGGTTGTAAACCCCATTCATGAAATTTGAACAAAGCACATATATCTCTAGTGTTTACTTATCTCTCTCCAAAGCTCAAAGTGTGGATTCTCTCTGGTTCTTTGTTTCTCTGTTATCAGCATGAGTCACTTCTGAGATGTTTTCCCAACACATGAGATATAATTTGTGATGGGGGAGGGAGATAAGCACACATATTATCTATTCAAAATGCAGCTCTGCATGTTCCTTCCTTCTGCTGCCTATGTGGAGGGGGGAGGGGGGTTGTCCCTTTCCTTCAATCAGCTCTCACACAGTGTATAGGAGCTGTAACTGCAGCTCTCCACCCCCTCCTCTCTGCTCCTCACAGACGCATTGGGATTTTATCACAAAACTGCACTTTTGAAGGGGTGTAGACAAGAGAAGACTGCAGATAAACAAGTAAAACCTATTTAGGAGGATTTATTTCATCCCTGTGTATCATCTGAGGCTATTCACTTCACTGGGTATATGTGAGGGTTTACATCTACTTTAATTGAGACATCAAGGGTCTATTAGACCCCGAGTGTCTCCCCTTGTTCTTCAAGGCATGTGATCAAACACAGATGCTTCCCTGGGTGTACCAGACGATCCTGAAACCAGAAGTGATAAAATCCTCTTGGCTTCATTAGTCACAGAGGAGATGAGGGAATGGATGTTCCTCCATCTCCACTGTGGGCAACTGGCCCGACCGCTTACGGGAGACCTAGGGAATGATGGTGAGCGGTGGCCCTTCCAAGTTCAGTACAAGTGATCGGGTGGCTGTAAAACTGCTCAATCACTTTTACTGGAAAGCTGATCGTCAGCTCTAAAAAAAAAAAAAATGGTACCAGGATCACAGCTACAACTGCAGATAAGATCCTGGTATAACTGCTTGCTACTCAGGCCCTATATATACAGCCTCTGGGCAGCAAGCCATTAAAGACAAGTCAGCAATGGCACCTGTTATATGTGATCATAATGTATATGAAGGTTCAGGAATATAAAAGCCATTTACCTGGATGAATGGTCAAATTAATTCTAAAGCTGAACTCTAGACAGAAATAAAAAAAAAAACACACAAATCAGTACAGCTTTCTAATCAGTATTATATTATTGTTTTTTTTTTTTTTCATTAATAAAAACAGCAGTGTACGTACCCAGTATCAGCCTCTTACAGTCCCTGTACAGCAAAGGTGAAGTGTGAAGGATGAAGCAGTACAAGGAGCCAATCAGATTATGTGCTGCCAGGAGGAGAGAGTGACAGAAAGATGAGCTCATTGCTGTGCTGCGTCTCCTGTCTCTGTCCAATCACAGACAGGTGGGA